>NC_049217.1:28027969-28165469 GCF_013347855.1 Anguilla anguilla | reverse complement strand
CAGAACAGACACATTTTTCTTACCCTGAAAAGGGCATTCAATAGGCTATATTTTGTTATACGTCAGAATACCTATATTAATTTATTTACCTAATTCATTTAATAAGAACCCTGTACATCTACACTATTATTCAGGGCAAAACAATCCCACTTATTAGTATTAATATAAGTATTGCAATTCATTCTCTAGGAAAGACCAGATTTGTGCAGGTGATTTTGCCCTATGTAATGATTATGGCAAGGATTACGGTAATGGTGATCATGGCAACAGTGACCACGATGATCAGGACTGACAACAATGAAGACAATGGTGAAAACTGTGATGGCAGCCGTCACTCAGAAGTCAAACCAAAAAACAAACAAAAAAAAAATGTAGAATCAAAAATGACTTCCATTATTGGACAGGGACAGATGACACTCTATGCATTACATGCCCTCTGTTACGAAAAAATACAAATAAATGAAAAAAATTCCTCTAGCTTTACCAGTCCCTGGTGTGTCCACAACCGACACTGTCTCCTACTGTCCAATCTGCTTTCTATTTCACCCTTTACCCCCCACCCCCCACTGCATCCCACCCTGTAATTCCCCTTACTACTGTACCCTTCTACTACCCCTCAATGCCTCCAAAACTGCATCCCAACTGCCCCTCCACTGCCCCTCTTACTGCCCCCTACTGCCACTCTGCTACTGATCATCTGCCCCTCTACTACGCTCCATAACTGCCCCTTATTGCCCTTCTACTGGCCCTCTACTGCCCTTCATAACTGCCCCCTACCACCTCTCAACTATCCTTCTACTGCCTCCTACTGCCCCTCTACCATGATCCATAACTGCCTCTCTACTGCCCCTCTACCATGATCCATAACTGCCTCTCTACTGCCCCTCCACCCAGCTGTGATCTTACCATTGAGGCTGAGGCTGTGCTGGATTGTGGAATGGGAGGGGAGGGGGGGGAGGGGCAGGGACTGCAGCGACGCCCCCACAACCCGCGCTAGGAAAGAGCCGGGCTGCTGCGGCCCCCCAAAGTCATCTGGAACAGAGCAGAGGGCAAGAGGTTGGAGCGCTGCCACGCGGGGGGGGGGGAGGGGGGGGCGGGGCAGCTACAACCGCTACAGCTAACGCTACTGTTTCCGCGCAACCAGCAACCGCCAAATTCAAGGCGAAGCCCTGCCACTGGGGGCTGCAACCGCTACCGCAACCGTTTCCGCGCGACCAGCGACCGCCGCAGCAGCAGGCCAACGGCGGGACGCCTCCCGTGCTCGCGGGACACACCCGAGGGGAACACATTCTGACCGCGCTTACTCACAAGCCCGCGCCCAAAATGACACACCGATTTCCCGGAACCCACCCCGCAGCAGCCGTGGTTTTGAACGCATCTCTAATTTTTTCTTTGAGAACTTTTGTCCTCGATATCCCGCAAGACCTCTGACATTTGGGCTGACGATAACTGTAAACGCGGTTTTCATGACTGCTGAAAAATTATTTCCATCCACAACTTTTTTTTCTTTTTTTTTTGTGTGCAGCGCAAGCTTTAGCCCTGTAAGTCAGTACAGCGCAGGATGAGTCCGTCAGCTCAGCACGAAACAGGATGAGCCCCGTAAGCTAAAGGCTAATTAGGTTTTTTTTTTTTTTTCCGACTTGGACCCATTTCTCCCCCCCCAAACCATTCTCCGCCATGCTGATCGGTTAATGATCATTGTGTCACATCCTTCCTTGTGGAGCTTCGCTCACCCCGAGAACCGCTCCACTCCACTTGGAAAGCACCGTCTAATGGGGCCTCGCAAACGACCCTCGACACGCCCGTAAAATAACCTCCCTCAAAACAATAACCGCACGGCCTGAGGGGGGCACGCTCATTTACCTAATTTTTCCATCCAGTCCATTACCAGCCATTTTGTGTTCCTGTTGACGGGACTACTTTTTTTTTTCTTAGTGGAAGCATACGTTGTTCTCAGTGAGAACTGCGGCAAGCGGACACACGCCCCCCGAGGAAGTTACTGCAGAGAACCCTACTCCACCAACACACTCTAATTAACAATATTATTCAAATTTGGAGCAATAGCGGCTCACGGATATCTATGAAATACTTTTGTATATGCAAATTGAGCTTTTATTTGGTGGAAAACCACATTCAGAAGGCCTTTTGAGGTTCGTTTGCCTGGACCCCCGTTAGACTACATTGCAAAGCAGCGTGCAGCGGTTCTCACTTAAGCCACATTTAAAATGTTTTAAAATGAAACAGAATCTTAAATGTGAAAAGAGTAACGCGTCTCTCGCGGTCTTTCCGGGTGAAATGGAAGGGGATTTCAGCTCGGCTGACGGACAGCGTTGGAATCTGAGGCGGCACCGCTCACAGTGACACAAGCAGGATCGGAAAATGCTGATGAAAATTCGTGAAAACCACGTGAGCGGCAGCACAGAGCTAAAAAAGGGAACAGCGGTGTTCTCATTTCCAGCACATTTTTCCTTTTTCTTTCGTAATTATTAAAAAAAAAATTTTTTTTTTTTTTAACTCGCTTAAAATTTTAAGGCGCTTTCAACAATCTGCACCCCCCAAAAGCGGTCAGCTACAGAGGGTCAAAACAGGAAACGGTACCTCCCTTTTCTAACGTGCAAAAAACATAACCACAAACCTGTGGTGAGTTGAAGAGGGGAGAGATCTACCAGTGATGGCTTTCATACGCAATGACACCATTACTCTGGCCCAGCGCATTTTATTCAACACGTTTAAGTCCAGAAATGAGAGACAGTGTAAACTGTAACTGGTTTTCTGGTACACGCAAATGTAACCAGCTAACGTTGTATCGGTAACATGCAGGACAACACTGAAATGTCAGCATTGTAATATTTCATTATTTATACAGCAATATACTTGTACACCTTTATATATCCATCCATCCATTATCTCTACCTGCTTATCCTGGGCAGGGTCCATCCATTATCTATACCTGCATACCCTGAGCAGGGCCGTCCGGGGGGGGGGGGGGGGGGCGGGGTGCCGGTGCCTAACCCAGCATGCATTGGGAGAGAGGCAGGAATACACCCTGGACAGGCCGCCAATCTATCACAGGGCACACACACCATCCACTCACGATTCACTCACACACTCATACCAATGGGAAATTTAGAGTCTCCGATTAGCCTAACCTGCATGTCCTTGTGCCGTGGGAGGAAACCGGAGTACCCGGAGGAAACCCACATGGACACGGACAGAACAGCAAACTCCAGACAGAAAGGCTCAGGCTGGGATTCAAACCCAGGATCTTCTTGCTGTGAGGTGATGGTGCTACCCACTGCACCACCGTGCCACCCACTTATATATTACATATTTAATTATATATATATAGATATATATATATATATATATATATATAAAGCAGTTAAATGTATATATTTTGTGGTCTTTCATGGGAGCACAATTAAGCGTGGCACAAAGCAGTACAAGGGAGCACAATTAAGCGTGGCACAAAGTGGCTTTCCTTCCTGCTCAGAGCGGAGAGCACAGCCTTTCTAGGTCAGAGACGCGCTCAGCCTGTGGAGAGGCTGTGTAGCTGTGTAGGCAGACAGCTGTAATCTCGGAATCAAACCACACCGAATATAGCAGCACCAGGTGCAAAACACACACACACACACACACACACACACACACACACACACACACACACACACACACACGCGCGCGTGCACGCCAAGCGGCACACAGACGCCAGCAGATCCGAGCCCAGGAAAGGGAGGCGAGATGATGCAGGTCTCTGAAAAGGAGCTGATGCTGCCGTCGCGTATCTGATTATAGGGCTGGTGTGCAGAAATTACAACAGGGGGGCGGGGGGGGGGGGGGACAACTCAACCGGTAATTAGCAGGCAGCCATAATGCCCGGGTCCGTTTCGCCCTAATAGGTCTGCAGCATTAAGCAGGTCCATCCTAACCCCAAACAGAGGAGGTGCATTCAGAGAGAACCCGCAGAAGGGACAGAAAAGAGATTGGGTGGGGGGGTGGGGGGGGAGAATAAATGTCAGGGTGCTTATTAAGTTTCTGACATCACATCTACCGGCTTGGCCTTCCTGCTTGCTGGTGTCAGAAAGAACAGGGGCTGTGAGCAGGAGCCGTAACCATTATCAAGCCAAAAGCAGAGGCGTCACGCGCGCGAGCCAACGCCATCGAGGGCGTCGATGATGTCACGCATGGCGCACGCTCGCACTCGTCATTCCTCGTTAATCTCGTACCTGCACCTGCATGTTTATAAAAAAAAAAAACAAACAAAAAAAAAAAAAAAGTTCCGGAGAACAGCAGCGCCTTTACCCAACGACCACCACCGCTGAGAAAAAAGAAAAAAAAAAAGAAAAAGAAAAAAGAAAACCCACAACACTGCTGTCAGCAGTGGGGATGTTTGTTGCCATGACGCACGGGTGATGTCACGAGTCAACCCGCCCTATTACACGGCGTGCAGGATAACGGGGTAGGCGCAGGAGCGAGCGCCGAAGTGCTCACGCAGCCAAGGCCTCCCGGTGCGGCTGTGCTCTAACCGCACAGCGCGCCGGCCTCATTGGATGCTACGGTGCAGGGCTGCAACGGTGTTTTTAAACACAGCATGAATGGAGTTTCCTATAAACTCCGCTGTTCGGAGAGGAAAGGGCTTACAGCAGCAGGGCTGTCCAATCCTTCTCATGGAGATCTACCGTCCTGTAGGTTTTCACTGCAACCCTAACAAAGCACACCTCACTCAACAGCTAGAGATCTACCGTCCTGTAGGTTTTCACTGCAACCCTAACAAAGCACACCTCACTCAACAGCTAGAGATCTACCATCCTGTAGGCTTTCAGTCCAACCCTAACAAAGCACACCTCATTCAACAACTAGAGATCTACTATCCTGTAAGTTTTCACTCCAACCCTAACAAAGCACACCTCACTCAACAGCTAGAGATCTACCATCCTGTAGGCTTTCAGTCCAACCCTAACAAAGAGAACCTCACTCAACAGCTAGAGATCTACCGTCCTGTAGGCTTTCAGTCCAACCCTAACAAAGAGAACCTCACTCAACAGCTAGAGATCTACCGTCCTGTAGGCTTTCAGTCCAACCCTAACAAAGAGAACCTCACTCAACAGCTAGAGATCTACCGTCCTGTAGGTTTTCACTCCAACCCTAACAAAGCACACCTCAGTCAACAGTGAGAGATCTACCGTCCTGTAGGTTTTCACTCCAACCCTAACAAAGCACGCCTCACTCAACAGCTAGAGCTTCTTGTTGGGCTGCTAATTAGTAGAATCAGGTGTGTCAAATTAGGGTTGGAACGAAAACCTACAAGACGAAAAATTTCCAGGAAGAGGTTTGTGGAAGCCCTGACTTAGAGGCTATATGCAGAAATTTCACCCCTATTGATAATTGGCCTCAGTCACCACAGCAAGACAAATTCATCAAGTTATGACCACTTAAAAACTCTGCTAGCAGTAACCATGGCCACACCTGTTGGTATTACAACCAAAGCTTACTCACTTTCCTCAAACTTCCAGGTGATAATTATGAAGAGAAGCGTATAACCGGCGTACGGTGGATAGCAGTTGTGATGCTTTAGTAGGCCTAACAGCCAGCCAGTGGCTCCAGGTGCGAGGATTCATGCAGCCAAGTCGGTGAGAAGAGTGGAACCAGCAGCACAACGTGATGTCATATCACCTGACTTTTGTTTCAGTTGCTTTCAGATATTAGCGCCCTCAAATATATAGCAGACCCGTTTGAAAAGGGCAAGTTTCAAGCTGTGAATGTTTGTTTTCATGTTACCTACATTAGTTTTCAAGTTAAAAAACATTTTTTTAAAAGAAACAATTTCCACTGAACTTGTTAGGCTATACAAGCCTTTTTTTCAGAGAGTTACTGGTTGTAGAAAAGCCTGCACAACGCTTTGAACCGACCCTGGAGGCCTTCGATCGACAGGAACACCCACGCTTCACGAACAGCCAGTTTTGGGTTCAGATGCAGAAATATATTCGCAAAAATGTGTGATTTCATATCATGAAGCATCAAAAAAACTCCTTCACCCAAAATGGAAAAAAGTGCTTCTTTTTTTTTTTTTTTACCAATCCCTGTCACAGACATCATCATCATAATTTTTTTAAATTAAACTATGTGGAAATATTATTCATGCAAGTCATTACCAGAGAACCAAATAAAAGCATTTGCATACAACCAATAATGCATAATCCTCTTCTTCTTGCTCTAATGATATTGACTTCATTTGCATGATGCTGAATGTGGTGGTGTTGTCATCAGTAATCCCTCATTCGGTTACCTGTATTGTCTTTCATACTGGCCTTTTCGAACCCTTTCAGAGCTACCTTCATAACTGTGTTCATGAAGAACCGCCTGCCCGCCCACACACACACACACACACACAAACACACACACACACACATGCACACGCACACACACATGCACACATGCACACGCACACACACACGCCCACACACGCGCGCACACACAGACCTAAAGAGCATGTTGTCCAATGCTCTGAGGCAGCTCATCAACAGTATCCGTCCTCAAGTGGCCAGAACCTGAAAATATCAATGCATTCCGAGTCCCTGTTTATGCAAATGAAATCTTTGCTATATTTGCTCTTTCTGAAGCATCCAGGGACTGACTGACAGCGTCCAATGCCGTGAAAACCGCTACACAGGAATGCTAATGGCGCTACACTGGAACAGGCGGAAGAGGACGGCTAAGGACAGAGCTTGCATGCAGCCAAACAGGAACGGCACCTTTCCGGCAAACTCAGAGCCAAAGCAGGGACGGAAAACTCCGGGACGCTCCTCCAGTAAGCAGGAGAGCAGCCTGCGCAGAGAAGCTAATCTGTTACACCCAGCGGAACGGAGACGGTACAGAGCACACCGAGTACTGGGGGCAAAAAAAAAAACAACAAAACGTAAAACCGTCCAATCAGCTTTCAGGGATTCAGTTCGCAATTAATCCAATCGGCTGCAGATATGACGGGCCCCCGAGGTACCGGTGAGAGCGCAGAGTTTTTGCACGCCGTGCCCGCAGGTTGAAAAACAGAGGGATGAAGAGAAAGAGAAAGAGAAAGAGAAAAAGAAAAGTACCTAGCAGACTGAGGCTCCGTCTGGGAGGGGGCGGAGGCGTGGGGGGGTGCGGAGAGTTCACCCCCCCCCTACGAGAAATGTCCACGTCCACCAGGGACACCGTCTCACCTGGAGGAAGAGACGGTGAGAGGAGAGAGAGAGAGAGAGAGGGAGGGAGAGAGAGAGAGGGAAAAAAGCGTAAAAACAGAGAGACAGGAGAAATGAGAGAGAAAGAGACTGCTCTCAGTGTGCGAGTTACAGCGTGGGCCACACCCACTGGCCTCTCCCCAACCACCAAGCCCCCCCCCCTCCCCTCCCCTCTGTAAATCGGCCATCATAATCACCGGTCTCAGAACTACAAATCTGCAAATCTCTTTTTTTTTTTACATTTTGTTTATTGAGCCCAATTTAATTTATTTATTTGTAGCAATTTGGAGGGTCCAGTTTGTATAATGGTGGTGGGACACGCCCGCTGTGGGGTTAATGAGAGGACCGGCGCTGTGGAGCTGTGGCCAGGACTGAGCGCCGCCCGTGGGGGCACGTTCACACACTGAGAGCCAGCATCTCAACAGGACGAAACCGAGCCAGTACACACTGCAGAAACCAAGCAAAAAAAAAAAAAAGTCAATCTCAAGCATTTCAGTCTTACATTTAGACTTAATGCCTTATTTCCATTAGCTGCTTTTTTCTTGCAACAGAAGACAAAAATATTGCCAGTGAGGTGAGACTCATTTCAAGATTTGCCAATGGGCTAAAAGCAATTTCACTTGTCAGGCAAACAGTAACTTAAAACAAGCTAATATTTTCTACTTGCGAGGAAAGAGAGATCTACAGTCTCATTACAAGACTAAAACACATAAGGTAGACTTTTTTTTTTTTTTTTTTGCAGTGTAAGCAACTGTTCTGCAGAAAAGAAAGTGTTCTCCAAAAGATTCTCACAACCCAAGTAAATCGAAAAATGGAAATCCGCCATTGTAGCATTTTCCTGTGACCGTGCAACTGGAGTACATGCGCAGGTGTATTCACTTAGGAATATTACAGCTCATAAACACCGCATTACCAAAATACACATCTACCCACTATCAGCAGCTGCAGAGGGAAACTGCCTCGGGTACATTCTCAACAGGACACAAGAGCAGAACGTCAGTACACAGTCAACGCAACAATGCAGAGCCTTTTCACATTTTCATTTCATTTTCACTTTACACAGAGCGTTCAAGCACACATTCACACTGAACAATTTAAAATGGATTCACATATACACAGAGTATTCAAACATACCTGTACGTACAACAATTAAAAATTGTTTCGCATACACCCAGAGCACCCACAGCATTCAAACACACATTCACACTGAACACTTCGAAAATGGTTTCACGTATACCTAGGGCATTCAAACGCTTGTCCACGCGAAACATTTCAGAATGCACAGCACAGGGTAAAACAGAAACACAAAACAACAAACACACTTCAACCCAGTGAATAAAAAGGACCAATCAGGTGCTTCACAGACAGGACACTCCACCGTGAAGGAGAAAGGATCCCAACCCAGACTTCTCCACAGTGACAATTCCAAAGTAAGGAAAGCTGGAGCACCCAAAACTCATGAAATGTAACACTGTTAATAAAACTGCGTGACTGACGTTTCAACGTCTTGTTTTTCTGAAGACTCTGAAGATCTCAGATCTTGGATCGTCCTCCAAATGTTGAAATATCAGTCACACTTAATTTCAGCTCTTATTTTTGTTGTACGTGTTGGAACAATTTATAATGCTTTTACAAATATCAACAAGAACTGCAAAACACACACACACACACACACACAACGATTTTGAAAGCTTGCACATACACCCAACAGGATTTCAACACACACTCATGGAACACTTTAACTTTCATACACCGACAGAACGGAAACTCACACACTCACAGATGAACTTTGAGAGCTATTCTACGTACCAGCAGAGTTCCACATCGGCATGTCAAATCAGACCAAACTAGAGCCATTCAAATCCTGGCCATCATGCCAGAAGCGTATTCGCAAACAAATTACACAGTGATTTTGGACGGCAAGCACCTTAAGTCCACATTTCTTTTTGAGGAACATCCTTACGCATTTCCTCTTTCTACAGGAAGTTCCCCAGTTCCTATGTGTGACTGTTCACACCAGCCTATACTTTGGTTAAAAACAACATTTTGTGCCCAAAAAATGACAAGCTTTCGCTCGATATGCAGTTTATTATATTTTACATTCTTCTAAGACAAACAAACAGAGCTACCCAGACATTTGTACAACGTCACACTGTTTAACAGCTTGCAACGTTCAGCATATATAATGTGACATAGCTGGATGGCTTTGTCCCAGAAACATGGATTAGAGCGAGCACCAAGCAGAAAGCTGGCCTGTCATTTTGTGTTCTGTGTGCGTTCTGCTGGCTGAGCTCATGCTGGACTTACAGCGTGCAAATCTTGGCACTTTATTTGTTAATGAAGAATTGCAGTTAAAACACGGAAACCGTGTCACGCATCTCCTGGGTTACGCCGAGCGACTGAGAACCCCAACTCCTCACAACGTGTTCGAGAAGCGCGGTACATCTCAAGGCTTTTAGAGCCGCCGTGTCTGTGGACTGTGGACCGACAATGAAGCGTGCACGGAAACCCACGCGATGTCAGATACCACGCAGCCAATACGACGCTCCGCATCGAGGACAGATGTAGAGATTATTTGTGCAGGGGGAAAAAAAAAAAAAAAAACAAGAAAATGTGCCCCCCTGCATGCACACACACATGCACGCACACGCCCACGCACACACACGCGTGAATGCGAACACTTGCACCCAAATTCACAAACATACAACACGCACGTACACACGCACGCACCCACACACAAAGGCACGCTGACAGGAGCATGCACAAACTTGCAGGAAGTGCACGCACAGCCGCGCACACACACAGTGACACGCACACACAGTCACGCTGCACAGACGCGCTCCTTACCGGTGAAGACGGGACTGAACGGACCCGGGGAGAAGGCACTGTGGGTCCGGCTCGGCTGGGAACTGCGGAAGAGAGAGAGGCAAGGACGTCCACATGAATCATCGCGTAATTACATCATCGCCATCGCGCTCCAGCTTCTCAGCGCCGTAGCATCCATATTTCCCGGGAGCGCAAAAAACATCGCTGAGCGAACTGCTCGACCCGACCCCCGGAATGTTCGGACCCTGGGAACGTTGTGCACGGAAAAGGACGCCATGCCTCTGGGGAAAAAAGCCATCCCCTTCCACGGGGAAGAGGATCCGAGCATTCCGTGGCAGCGAGATTCCACTTTTCTCCTTTTTACAGCAGTTCGACCAACAACACGGGAGGGACAAAGACTTCACATTTTTTTTTCTTGACTTGGCTCTGCATGCCACAGTTTTACATTCGTAATCACACGTGGTTAAAGGGCATGTTCTCTGCTTTTATTTAAGGGTATTTTAACACATTTTAGGGTTTTTGCCACGTAGGAATCACAGCCCTTTTTATACGTAATCAAAAACTGCAGAGCCAAATCAAGGGGAAAAATGTGCCTTATGCCCAACTATTATGGACATCACTGTATGAATTGTGCAAATTATGTTTTCATTTCTATTTTATCATGAACTACACACTTCTGTTTTTAAATGCTTCCCACTCCCACTCCCGCCCCCGCCCCCGCCCCCACCCCCACCACCCACTTAGGATGTTCTATTTCAAATATGTACAATCAGCACACTTAACCACAACTTCCACCTTCCACAGGGTGTGCAGGCACGCACATCCTTCACTAGCACACAATGGCAGTCATGGCTTTGAGACTGTGGGGTCCATCTGCACACCAGAACAGCGCTTTAACAGGGTGGCTCACCCAGCAGCCCAAGTGCGCACTTTTTACTGCACTTCAACGAGCACAGCACTTGGGAAACTTACGGGGGGCAGTTCACCCAAAAGCTCCTGTGCATCAGCTGATTTGCCAACTGTGTCCGATACGAGCCTAAACAGGGCCTGTTGTCGAAAGGCATTTTCACGTGGTGGCAAACCTCCACACCAAGAGCACCCTTCCATAGGTTCTCGTGAGGCTCGACCACGGCTGAACTTGAGCCTCGTCAGCACACACTCAGATCAACAGTTTAGATCAGCTGTCAGATCAACAGTTAAATCTCACGTCGTTCAGTCCTCGTGTTTTCTTGTCCGTTGCCGTCCTTGTGCAAGGTCATGCGCCTTTATGTTTTCGTGCGGAAACCAGGAAGTGCGGCTGCCGCGTGTGCAGCAGCTGAACGAGGAGGATTTCAATAAACAAATAAAACCAAAAAAAAAAAAAGGCAAAAAAGCAAGGCAAACGCCTGAAAGGGACATCTCCTCCCCCCCCCCCCCGCCCCAGGAACAAAGAGCCGGTCACAAATATCCTCCAAGAGAACCTGAGGCTTTCGTCCTTCTAAACAGATGTGACAGTGGCGCATTTTCAGCCTCGAACATGTCGTATGGGTCTCAGATCCATACACAGAGATGGGAGAACCTGACTTACATGTCCTCTGAACTCAAGCCAGCGAGCAAACCCCCCCCCAGAAAAACAGCATTTCCCATCTCACTTCTTTTTTCTTTTTTTTTTTTGCAGAAATCTTTCCCTGGAATTAATAATCCAATCAGCAGACGAAAAATAAAATAAAATAAAAACGTAAGAAACCCAGCCTCGAAAGTGACAACCATCAGCTTAAATAAATACAGTAATTTAACAATATGCACACATACAGACATTACGGAAAAAAACAATATACAGCCATACACAAAAATATCTACATAACAATCCATGATGTAATAACGCAACAATAAAAACACACATAAAGAATTATAGACAAGCATACATTACCATATAACAAACTACACACACATATGCATACAATAGGCTTATATAATGTGCATGAATTACAGTTTAGCAATGAAAAACTATGCACAGCCATAAAAACACTAAAATTATACAAGCCATAACTTGGTAATGGTACATATTGTTTTGATGCTTGTAAGCAATAATCTTGGAACAGTCATCATCTCACTACTGTAAAACAAAACTGCAGTATGCTTCTTTTGCCACTAGAGGCACAGAAGGGGCTAAATTTATTCATTGCTTGTTGCATTGTGAGCAAACAAGCTAATATGAGCATCAGACCTGGGTCAAATACGTATTTGTTTTGTATTCAAATACTTTTCTGTGCTCTATTGATCTTGCCTGGTGCAACAGAGCCTGTCAATATGACCAGGAGGCGGGGTTTGCACTTTTTGTGTTTCATTGGTTTCACTGGTTCCAATACACCACACAAGATCAGTAAAGCGTAGAAAAGTATTTGAATCCAAAACAAAAATTTGTTGGACCCAGGTCCAAAGAGCGTAATCAAGTGTAGTTGGCTAGCAGTGTTTGTGTGTGCATATAATCTTGTCTGATATTTAGAACAAGAATAATACGAAAGAAGTATTGGCAGTACATTCACAGGAACATTATTAAAATCAATTATCTTGTTTTCATGGTCTAAAGAAATAGCAAAACATGCCATAAAGAATTAAATTCCCATGTTCATATTGTGCCTATTGTGTTATATTGCAAACAATTGCATAAACAGAGGTAAAATTTCAAATTAAAGGCTGAGGTGAATAAATAGGCTCCTAACTGGTGACAGTGTGGACACCTGGCCACTAAAACTAACCATCTGCAAGATAATGAAAGATTCAAAGACAAAGAAAATGATAATGAGTCAAACCTTTGCATTGTGTTAATAAGTGTCAGGAAAAAATTATTAAAGAAATCAAACATGTGTTCAATGTAGCACAATAAGTGCAATGTAGCACAGTAGCAACATAGAAATTGTTTATTCTTTGTGGCATGCAAAGCAAAGCTGACATAACAGGCCTATGGCTTAAGAGAGTAAATAATCCCTAGAAACATGAAAAGCACCTAATTAAGAAAAATTAGCAGCTTGTTAAAATTATGGGATTGTGATTGTGGTTGGAACGAAAACCAGCATACATCCGGGGGGGGGGGGGTTAGGGCAGGACCGAGTTTGGGAACCACTGCTCCAGTCAACGCCATTCATAAAGAAAGCCTAAGACATGAACTAAAAACGGAACAGAAAATCTAGTGGTTTGACCAATACAATATAATACTGTTAAAATACAAAGATCTGTGCCCTAATCAAGATAATGCCAACACCTTGGCTACTATATTGTTAATAGCACATTAATTATAACAACCTTTCTGTTCCCAATATTAGGCTATTGTGAGGACAGCCTGCTGTCGACCAAAAGTTGGTAAAAAAAAAAAACATAATTTTACTGCGAATTATTTAAATAATAATTTGAATCCCGCTGTTTTGAAATGGCTCTTGTTTTTTTGTTTTTTTCAAACAAATGAGATGGCAGGAATGAACTGATTCGGAGCAGTGCCAATGCATACTGGGAACTGCAGTTCAGTCCGAAAACTTTGTTACTTACATAACAAATATGATACCAAACATTTTTCATTCCTTACTTCACACATAAGTGATGCATAACATGAATAATTAACTATTGCACATAACAATGCACACAAAGAGGAAACAGAATAACAATATAACAAAAACAATATAGAACAAACATAAATATAAAAATGCAATAGCCTATTTAACTAATATACACATACATTACATATATGACTCACTTTATAATGTGCATAAAAATATTCAGTGCATTGTAACTGAATATAACAACATACAAGAATGGAACAAAATGTAGCCTAAATTATAAAGTAAGTGACAACTGTGGTTTCAAGAATGAGAAAATACGTCAAATCAAAAGAACAGAAATTGCTCAAATACTGGGTCATTGGTTTCGGCACACTTCCCCCCGCTTGACGGAACTTCGTAAATTACACCATTGTCTTTTAAAATGCGAGCTCCACCGCAATGTCACGTGGAGAGTGGGTAACGGCGAGGTGGCAGGTGCAGTATTAAACTAAAAATCGCTGATGCAGTAGGCTACCACATCCACAAAGTAAGCTCGGGGGTCGGGCTTCCGTAAGCAAAACGCCCAGAACACCAGTCTGACCCGCACAAAAGCACGTGTCATAAGTTTTAGTAGCCTACCTGCTCAATTCAGGTTCCTATCGTCTAAACACATATCCTACAATCTGATCGGCATCGGGTCTCACATTACATGCCACAGTAGCCTAGTTTTGTACGGAGATAAAAGGGGCGAAGGGTCACCTTTAAAAAATTAAAATAAATAAATAAATAAACCGTCCCAGTTCCGCATCACCGATAAGTAGCCTAGCCTACTAATTCCGCTCCCACGGAAATTATGGCAAATTGAGGTTTTTGCCCCCTCCTCGTGACGTCTGGCGATAAGTAGCTGCTATCCAAAAATTACTAAGAGTTCATAAAGTCAACTCAATAAACAACTTGAGCTTGCAACATACTATAGGTAGCCTATTATATTTACATTTGTTAGTGTACAAATCCTTTGCATGCTAGTAGTACAAGTAAAATTGATTGCCGTATTGACGAGAGTTGAGCAGACTGCAAACAGGGAAAAAATAGCGTTTGAATAGCAATTGTTGAAACATCATAACCTACAATGGAAGGTCTTACCTGCCCGCATCCTGGTCCCCGGCTGTCGAACTCCACACGTCCATCAGACTACCTGTGGAGGATGTGGACGATGCCAGCGATGGTCTCTTGTCAAGAACGTTCATTGAGACGCTGGTGTTTTTAGTTCTGAAGAGTTTGCCCAAGCGAATTTTAAAAGAGCCTTTCCGAGACTTCCCGGACACTCTTGTGGCCTTCTCGCCCTCTTCCTGGATGCCACGGCTGGACAGACCCACGGGCGCTCTGTCCACCAGTAGCTTCGGGGTCGCGGTCCTACTCTGGGCAGTAGCGGGGAGGTCCTGGGCTGATCCGCTCGGGGAGGCTCCGACCGGAGATGAGAACCCGGCGGGCTGCTCGGTGTGATTTGCGCCGGCTTGGAGTAGGGGTCTCGGGCTGAGCATGTCAGTGCGCGGGCAACACACCTGCGGGTCACGGTACGCGGGCGAGCAGCCTTCGCCGGCCAACCTCTGCGCCTGTTTCACCAGCCCCGTGAGAGTTCTGCTGGAGAAGGCTTCTGTCATTTTCTGCACCATGTCCTCTTTACCGTTCAACGCGAACGCCGGACAAGGAGCGTCATTAAGTTCCTCTGCCGAGCAATTGTTTATGCCCAGACCGTCTACCTCCTCAGTCCCTAGTCCCTCCAGCACGAGTAAAGCGTCGCTGGTCTCGGCCGGGTCGTCTCCGTGAGCCATCCCCGCCGCTGCCGACGCCAGTATTGTCTGACATGGGCATTGCGGCAGCTCCCCGTCCTTGAACAGTATTTTGGAGGCCTGGTCAACACCAAGATCTCCGAATTTTCTCGCCAAGTCAAAGACGGGATCATCGATGTGGGGATTGATCTCCCCCGCCGTGCAGGCCCACCGCGGGTTTAGAATGCCGAAACTCAGCAGCGGCGGCCAGTCGGCGGGGTCCGTGACGCGGTGCCGGGGGCAGAGACCACCGTCTCCGCCGCCTTCCAGTTCGCTGCCGTCCGCAATTACGTCCGATTTCACCCGAGGATGAAAATTCCACGGCGGCCGCTGCGAAAGATGATTCTGCTGTTGCACGTCGGCGCTACAATTTATGCCGTTATTGATACCGCTTGTCGTGACAGAGGCTGAGCTAGAATCCTGTCCGTCGGTTTCGCTGCTCTGTACCGCGGGCTGCTCCGGTCCGCATTCTAAAATCCCGTCCCCGTCGCCGAGAATGTTCCGAAAGACCATCAGCTGCGGCCGGGCTCCTCTGCCCGCTCTGTGCTGGAAGCCTTGGGCCACTGGAGGCGGAGGATCAGGCATCGGGGGTCGAGTCACCATCACGCCACTGTCAGGTGCTACGGTTCCGCTGTCTCGCTGCGAACTATACAGCGAGGAGGGACTCGGGCGCACTGGGCCTGTTGTGTTATTTAGATCCAATTCAAATCCATTCTTGATGTTGTTGCCTCGATGACCCAAGACCGCTTTCCCGAAACCAGCCATTACACCGCCGCTCGACGACAAATTCCCATTCTCCTCGTCCAAGCGGTCATCTTCGGCTCCAGAAACCAAGCGCATCAACACAAAATCGGGAGACATATCTTTCGCGTTATTCATTATTCTTCGAGTCGAGAAAAGGAACTAGTTCAGTGTATCTTTGCTGTTCCGTCTTGCGTGCACTGTCATTACAATAAAGACAGTAGCTTGCTGAATAACTGTTTAAATTCAACACAATTAACATACAGCAGCCCTTCGAGGTGTCCCATTTCCTCTCAGGGAAATAAAATATGCATGTTAAAAACAAACTATTTAAACCGTTCCTTTAGCATCGCTGTCACCGAAATCCCCTTGCCAGACGAATGTGACGGATGATTTGTAGAGCGACTGCGCAGCCACATCAGTATTTTGCTTCTTCAGATAATAAAGTAGGCCTTGTAGTCGACTTTCACATTGAATGCTTCCTGCTAAAAAATAGACTCCCTTCTCATTTCTGGTTCCCTCAGAAGCCCCACCCGCTCGCTCGCTTCCGCGAAGTCAGTGCTTTTGAATTCTCTCTCTCTCTCTCTTTCTCTCTCTCGCGCTCACCCTCCCTCCCTCTCTCTATCTCTCTCAGATTGTCTTGGATTTTGAATTGACATTTGTGATTAATGTTCGGTTTTGGTTTTACTCACAAGTGATGAGTTAAAGATAAATACCTCCATCGTGCAATGGCAGTTCCCTGTTTTTTCAAGTGCTTTTGTTGAAAATTAGCTTTGGACCGTACTGCAAGTCGCATGTATAACCTACGTGAAGGGTTCAGTCATATTATAAATACATTTAGAAGAAAATGGTTTAAAACAATTTTCACTAATAAAATATCACGTGTACGGCTTTTTAGAGTAACGATAAAAATCGTTTTGTGTTTATTTCACAATGCCAACAACAACAATGCTACCACTACAATAAATAATAATAATAAAATCATTTATAAGCATTTAAAACCGAAAATGTATACGAATAACTTGGAAATGTCATTTTAATGTGATAGGCTACTTGCATTATAGCTCTTTGTACATTGTTTTTTGAAATGTCAGTGTGAGATTTCTAATTTCACTGATGTTAAGGCGGCTGGCTAAGTGTAGCCTAATTAGTGTACCCAGGGCCAAGGGCACACTTGTTCCCTGCAGTGAAATGGTCCATTCCACATTAGCTATCACTTGGCATTATTGTTTGCGTTGGCTGACATATTCTCACAGATCCGATACAGAAATAGTAAACAACTTTCAGTTCATATAAATGGTAGTTTTAGTTCACAGTTTGTGGGTAGTAATTACGTAAATATAACGGGTAGCTTTTCCAATCCACGCGACTGTTTTTTTTTTTTTTTTTGGGGTGGGCATCTCCGCTCGGTGTGGGCACCCCCACACCACGAATTTAAGTGACGGTTCAAATTTCTGTATAGATACGATATTATTTTTGTTTTAATTATGCTTATTCTAGAGCGATATACAAGGCAATGAATCATTGGGAGCAATCATCAATCAATCATTTTTAATCACAGGGGATTCCTTACATTCCAATGCGTGATTACAGTCTTTAAATTATTGTAAGGGATCACATTTTGTATGTGCTGCTTCTGCACAAAGCCGTACTGAACGAGATCCACGCTACAGTACCTCTGCCTCAGTACCAAGGATGCTGAACTGCCCTCTTATGAGCCTTCACGCCTGTTTGCTGGAATACCATTACATCTCCGAATACCTTTTCCTCTAGCGTCATTCTAAATCATAGGACTCGTAGGATTCCAGGATCAGAGTTGCCCCATCACCCTAAAAAGCAGTTGGCCCTCTTTTATAGTTACATATTCATGTTCTCCTGCATGCTTTTCATTTAGCCAATTTTTGTATTCCCACCATTTTTCAGAATGTTAATTCGGCCAGCTGCTAAATGGTCAGGGAATACCATTGTCCAGTCCTGGAGAGACGCAAGGTCTGATGGTATCCCAAACCCTGGTCCCGGAGAGCCGCAAGGTTTGCTGGGGTCCACCAAACTTGGTCCTGGAGAGCAGCAGGGTCTGCTGGGGTCCACCAAACTTGGTCCTGGAGAGCTGCAATGTTAGCTGGTTCTCTTGCCATTAAGAATTTAATCGCGTACAGCTATGATAGTGAATTCACATCACCTAGTTTGAAGGGTCGGACTTGAGAAGCGTGTGGCTAATTGGCCATGAAGCCATCCCCCAGCGGGTTGGGTTCGGTGGGTAGAGTTTCTCCCACCGGCTGA
Source organism: Anguilla anguilla (assembly GCF_013347855.1). Lineage (NCBI taxonomy): Eukaryota > Metazoa > Chordata > Actinopteri > Anguilliformes > Anguillidae > Anguilla > Anguilla anguilla. Next base: position 28,147,064 of record NC_049217.1, on the reverse strand, counting down.
CAAGGTGCTTGAGATCTGTCTGCACGAAACAGTCCTCCACACTGACGTCCCAGAATGCAGTGCGAGAACCTGCCCGCTGCTCTGCAAACCCACGAAAGTGGAGGATATTGCAGCAAGGGGGCCGCATACAGCTGGGGGGGGGGGGGGGGCATCTGATCCAGAAAGGCCCAGTGTGGGTGCAGGTTTTTTGTTTTTGTAAAACACACATTCAACCACCTAACAATGGTCTTCAAGCAAACCCTACATAATTAGACGTCTATTGTTTAGTACTGGGCTAAAACAAAAACCATACCAAGCCTTTTCAGATAAGATTGGACTCCCCTGGCTTACAATAAAAAATAAAAAAAAACTGTATAAACAAGATGGGTGCAAGTCCCCCTCTACCTGAATGTAAACTGCATATGTACATTTACTCAGACTGGGGGTGATGTGTCACTCAGAATTTCCAAGGTAACTGGTGTAGTAACACGGACCGTCATCTCCCTGCTGTTACCTCGAGTCACAGAACCAAGTGTACCTGGGGCATCGTGAATTTATGCCACACCCGCTGTAACGGTGTAGTTTTACAGAACCAGGTCCTACGTCCCGTAAAACGTTGCCCTGCGCCAGCGGCTCCCAAACCTGCCCTAAGGTACCCCTCGGCCTGGATCCAGGTGTTCCACGCGTCCCCGTCTCCGGCGCACCTGATGCTCGTTATCACGGGTCTGGATTAGCCGAGTCAGGTGCGGCCCGAGACGGAAACACATCGGATGTGCCTGGATCCGGCTGGAGGTCGCCAAGGAGAGGTTTGGGAAACGCAGCCCGACACCCCCCCCCCCCCCTTCTTAAGAGCCTCAAACGTAAACAGGGATGTTACTCGTTTATAAATGCTGTTACAATCTCAAAAAAGAACACTAGTGAGATTTAAGTTAAGTGTACGGATGGCCCTTGAGAAAGAAAGACAAAATGGACGCAATGAGGAGGAAAGCGAACGGTAACTCAGTGTCCTTTATTCTCCTGTTCTCTAAAGCCGAAAAGCACACACATTACAGAAACAGGTAGCACTGAGGAATGGTCACAGTTCCCCATCTACACAAAGATTTTTTCTACCCCCCCCATTTCCCTCAGGGTGTACAAAATAATCACAAAAGGCAAGAAGTCATTTAAAAGAAAAAGAAAAAAAAAAAAAAATCAAATCCAAAAAAAAGAAAAAAAAAAAAAAACCAAAAAAAAAAAAAAAAAACCATGTAACCTTGATCAAAGAACCAGACTAGGCAGCTGGAAAGAATTGTGATCCATGACAGACTATTACATCACCAGCACCTCCTCTACAGCTCAAACACAGGGCCTCAGCCCCGCAATGAAGACCTGCTCAGCTCAGAAAGGCACATGTTCAACATCCTGATTGGACATGGCAGGTAGGCCAGGACCAGGGGGGAGGGGTCAGGGGTCAAGGGGTCAAGGGGTCAAGGGTCAGGGGTAGAGAAAGAGTGGGCAAGGAAACTCGACACGTTGGGACTGGTAACTGGTAAAGAACGTACCCACACCCTCAATGTGAAAATATCGGTAAGTTAGCTGCTGGTAAAAAAAAAAAAAAACCGCAAGCCAGTCAGCTTTTATTTTACATTTTTTTTGTTTTTTGTTTTTTTTTGTGTGAAACCAATGCCAGCTTTTTGCCGAAAGATCTTAAAACAGACCTTTTTAAAAAAAGATAAGAAAAAAAAATTTGTGTATAACTTTGCCCTCCCGTTCATATGCTTTTTTCTTGTGTCTGTCGAATGCGAACTGACACTTTTAAACGAAGGAGAGAACTGAGCGTAGTTTCTCGTGTGTCCGCAAAGGCCTTCCGTACACAAAAGGGAACGCGAGGAGACGGTGGCGATCGCAAAGAACGACGACGCCCGGGCAAAGCCAGCACGGAAAGATCCGGAAACGGCTTCGTCGAGAGGTGCAGAGCAACGTCGGAGCTCAGGGCTGAGGGGACACCGAAACTGGACACCCCCCCCCCCCCCTACAGTCCCACAACGGGCCACGCCCTACAGCCCCGCCCCGCCCCACCCAGCGCCTCAAGGCCAGTAAGCCAAACGCCTCACTCCCCTTACTTCATTTGCATAATATGGCTATAGGCTATAAACAATGTAAACATCGCAGTTGCCGGCAATTTAAAAAAAAAAAAAAAAAAAAAAAAGAAAAAGAAAAAAATCGTTTTTCCTTAAATTGAGGGTAAAGTCGGCGGCCGTCCCCCCCCCTCCCAGCGATCGAGTTTAAACGACGGGGCGGCGTCCGACTCTCGCGGCAGACGAGCCGTTAAGGACACGAGATTCGACGTCCGATTCCGGATACGGCGGGACGGGGGGCGGGGGGAGAGGGGGCGAAAAAGGCCGTTTGTGCCACTACAATACAGCCCAATTACCAGTCGAAGGTGCCGGCCACACTGACAGAACAACTGGGACCAACCCCCCCCCCGTGCCCACCTGCCACACCCTTACTATATGAATTCCTTATGACCCCTCCCCCCCCCCCCCGCCCCCACCCCCAAAAAGAGCAAAAGTACTGAAAAGTGCCAGGGGAATGTTTGATATCTTTTTTTATTTATTTATTTTTTTCATCTGCAGTGGAAAAATAGAACCTTTTACAAATGCTTCCATTTATTTTAAACAAGCGCTGTGAGTATTATTTCCAGCTAAGTGCAGCAAAGAGACAAACACAAATGGAAAGATTCGTAATGAAAGCATAGGAGGCCCAAACTACTTTACATTTTTATAATTTTTTTTAACAAGAATAGTTTGCTTTTTTTTTTTTTTAAGTGTATTTTTAACTTGCTTATTATTTATGGTCTCACATCGCATCTCTCCGAAAATAGGGCCCAGTTTATCTCAGTCTTTGGCACACTACTTAAACTGGAATATTAAAAATGGGGAAATTTCCTAAGTGTTACCTGTCAAAATTAATGAATGCCGTAGACAACAGCTGCAAACATGTTCCTTCGCCTTGAGAACCAAGCACATTAAGTAAAATTCGAACGTTTGCGTTTGTGTTCACAGTTTTGGAATCAAGAGGCGGGAAAGATTTTTTTTTTTTGTTTTTGTTTTTTTTGTAAGACGCCTACACTGAGGACAAGAACCCCCTCCCCCCACTTAACCTTTTTTTTTTTCCTAAATAAAGGTCTGAACATGTTAGCAATTTTCTTAAAGAAAAAAAAAGAAAAAAAAAAAGGAAAAAAAGCAATCTCAAGTGCTGCCATTAACTTGACACCCCAACCCCCTCACACAATGTGTCAACTGTATTTGCATTGAGTTTTTTTTATTTTTTATTTTATTCTATTATAGGGAAGTGAAGAGAGTGAGAGTCTCTCTCTCACTCACACAAACACACTTGCTTCGCATGGCCTGGCCGAGTCTAGCTGGTCTCCCATGCAGAACAGGGCAGCGGCTTTCACACAGGTTTAAAGCAGCCGGCCCCACCACGTCCAGCTCGTCTTTTTTTCTTTTCTTTTTTTTTTTCCTTTCCTTTCCCCATTTAAGCCATTTCTTCAACTCCAACAGCCCAAAAAAAAAAAAAACCAATTTCTGTCCAAAATCGTTTGTATGTTGTTTTTTTTTTTTCCTTTCTCCTCTCGCGCTCTCTCGTTCTCTCTCAATTAAAATGCTGTTTGTTTTTAAATTCTCAGATCTCCGTTTGAAGTCCTGCACGTGAAGTGCTTTGTAAAAACGTCTTCCACAGACCAGTCAAAGAGCAAAAATAAGTCCTTTTTTTTTGTGAAAAGAAACTCCGAGTTTGGCAGTTTTTTTTTTTTTTCGTTTGTTTTTGTCTACTCTGGTAATCCTTTTTGTTTCGTGTTTGTTTGTTTTTGTTTAGTTTTTTTTCCCCTGTGGCTGACTGATAACCAGTTTAAGAGTTCTTGAACGAGCTGGCTACAGCTGTCCAGACGGTGACGTCCGTGTGGTGGTGTCCGATTCAGTCCGGTGGTGGCAGAGAGCCCCGGCGCGGAGCTGGAATTGTACTCGGATGGTATGATAAAGCCTCACTCACTCACTCTTGCATTCAGACACACTCTTCACTTCTGCTTTAACTGGTTTTCGCGAAAAGACAGAAGAAATTCCAGTGGAGCATTCTCAGCGGGTTACTTTTCCCCCCTCTCTCTCGCTCTCCACAGGCTGCAATCTGTAGAGGGGGAGGGAGGGAGAGAGGGAGAGAGAGAGAGGGAGAGGGGGAAGCAGGAGAAAGAGAGGTTCTCTGCGTTAATACCAAAGATGTTCAAATGACGTCTGCATGAATTTCTGTCTGGGCCCAGACCGCAATTCGGCGTTGAGTGAGCACCACACACTAGCGTTAAATACATGTTCACAGCAAGCTTCTGCTTTGTTATTCGCGGTGTGAGCTTATCAATCTCAAAACAGATTCCTACACAAGCAATCATGTTTAAATTCAGTGTCGTTCCAGTTGTTGGACCCATTTCAATGCCCTCAGGATTGGAGTTTTACGACACCAAGTTTTCTGTCTTAATGTCAAACAGTTTGGGATTCATTAGCTCGGCCAACATGCAAATTCATTGGCTTACTGCAGGCAGGTTTTTAACCCTTTCAGGCATAAGATCACAAATGGGCGATCAGAATGTTCTTAACTGAACATTCTAATGCTGATGTCACAATCGCTACTGGTGACGGAAAGCAACCAGAGTTCTAGAACACTGACTTCTAGAATAAAAAATAAAAAAAACATTTCAGAAAACCTACTCTTCAAAGGGTCAAGGGGTAGCAAATTTGTGTACACAACTTTAAAATATATTTGAGAGTACATTTTCTTCTAGCTGTAGCATGTAATGACAAAGAAATACAGTAGCATGCCTAGCACTTTCGGCGCTCAGCCTCCTAATGTAATAATGGAAGACTAATCGCGATTGTAGGCATAACCTGGAGTAAGGTTTGTGCAATTTGTCGCAATACCATCTGCTCCACAGGCATTTGACCTTCATCCCATGCACATCTACTCAGAACGGCAACCAAATAAAGAACTAGCTCAGGAATTAACGCTCAAAGATATTAACAGCCAAACTGATATTTAGGTTTGCACAAAAAAATGCAGTCAGTTCGCAATTCTGTGGTTAACTCAACAGAATTAAACTAAACGAGTAAAAGAAACACACAGCACAGCAGCAACATAAGAAATCATTCATTGATGTTGATTCGATTATACATCACCATTAGAAACCAGCCCTTCCCACTAAAGTGATGTCAGTCATTCTGTCTGCAGACGCGTTCGCACGCTCGCCCCAGTTAAGCAGTCATTTAATGCCGATCACACAACAGCCAGCCCCATCTGAATAACGTTTTTAACGACGTGTCATTTGCAGTACAAACACTTAACGTACCGCAAAGCCTGACGGTCTGGGACTCATGGGGTAATGGAGCGGAAAAGCTAAAGTGGCGGCTGCCAGGCGTCGATACCGCCATTATCTGGGGAACGCAGCGTGCGCCATTTCCGCCACATGCATGACTCCAACCCCCCCCGCCCCCCAAACCCCCAAAAAATCTCCAGGTCTGGTTCTTCAGCTGCTTATGAAGAACCACAAGGAGCTCCTTATGGGCCACATGCATGCTTCCAACCCTCCCCCCACCCCTCCACCTCCACCCCACCCAAAAAAAATCTCCAGGCCTGGTTTGTGTGGCTCCTTATGGGGCCACATGCATGACTCCAACACCCCCCACCCCCCCACCAAAATCCTGCCCCCACCCCCGGAAGAAGAAAAAAAAAAAAACTCACCAGGCCTGGTTCTTCAGCTCCTTATGAAGAACCATATGTATTCTCCTTATGGGCCAAATGCATGACTCCAACCCCTCCCAAACTCCCCCCCCCCGCCCCGCCCCTCCCCTCCCCAAAACCCTGCCCCCGGCCCCTGGAAGAAAGAAGAGAAGAAGAGAAGAACTCCTCACCAGGCCTGGTTCTTCAGCTTGCGGAGCTCCTTGGTGGCCCAGGTGGCCAGGGTCTTGGTCTTGCTGGTCTTGGACCGCCGGCCCTCGGTCAGCAGCTCGTTGATGAGGGGCCGCACCTCCACCAGCTTCATCACGTCCTTCCCGAAGGCCGTGCAGAGGTCACTGCGCACCGGAAAGGGATGGGGGGGGGGGGGGAGGGGGGGGGGGGGGGAGGGATGAGTTTTCGCACACCACCCTCATAAATCTAGGACCGACGACACTGGTCCACCAGGCGATGTGTCTGCCAACGGCCCGCACCTGCCCTCTGTGCTTTTTCAGTTTTATGTCCCGGTTTTAAATCAAACGGGGTCCTTTTTTTTTTTTTTTTTTTTTTTTACAAAATAAAAACCTTTTTGACAAAATAAAGTAGGTTACGAAGCAACGCTCCTACGCTTGTGCCCACGTACTCTGAACTCAAAACGTGCTCACGGACCGTAAAAGGCACAAACATCAGCGAGTCTGAACACCGACGCTGTTGTACAAGACGCGGGAACATACTGTAAAATAGTACTATTGATTACTAACAAGTCCAGGGCACAAAACCTGAAAATTATTCCAGTTAACTCAGGCTAACAAACAAGCCCAATGAGAACAGTCTAAAGCAGGGCGGCCCAACCCAGCCCCTGGAGATCCACCATCCCCGTACGCTTTCACTCCAACCCTAACAAAGCACAACTCATTCAACAGCTAGAGATCTCAGCTGCCAATAGGCAGAATCAGGTGTGCCAAATCAGGGTCGATACGAAAACCTACAGGACGGCAGACCTCCAGGACCAGGGTTGGGCAGACCTGGTCTAAATACAACCGCAAAGCCTACCAGCCTACCTGCCCGGACAAGAAAATCAGTAAGTGTAACACAACGCAAAAGAGCAAATCACAAAGTCAGAAAGTTAGCAAATGCACCTATTCAGAAGAGAAAATTCTCATGAGCCAAAAGTCATGTGGTTGCGAATCTAAAGAGGCCCGAAGGACGCGTCATACTAAAATGTGGTTGTCACTGATCACATGGTGCACCTGCGCAATACTGTACATCTCCCCTTAAATCTTCCAGAAAAAACTTCCTGCATTGAGTAACAGTGGGACCAGTCACTGCAGCCTGCAGGGGCGTCATTGACACTGTGCTTGTTAAGCAGGGGCGGGGGGGGGGCAGTTCCGCTGCGGGGGCTCTGATAAGTGTTTGCAGGTTTCGGTTCCCACCAACTACCCCCGGCTGAACGAGCCAACCGGGCGTGTACGCCAACGCCGGTTCACTCGCGGGTTAGATCACAGAAAAACGACTCATACAGGAACGCAAGAGCAATCTATGGCTGTCGTTCAGGCGCCTATCAATAAGCGTAGCTAAAATGGCAGATGGTTTAAATTAGGCCTAATTAAATTAAGGCTAGACGTTGGGGACGAAAACCAGAAACTGATACAGCTCTCACTGTCCACCTTTGCTGTAAAGAAAAGAGGGGTGGAGTGGGGGGGGTGGGGGGGAGGTTATTTGGAGACGTTACCCTATAAGGCCAGCGGAGTTGGCCACCACGCCGTCGGAATGGTCTTCGTCTTCAGCGATGTGGTGGATGAAGGACAGGATGAACTCCACCCGAGGCTGCACCAGCATCACGTCCGCTGGAGCGAGAGAGAGAGAGAGAGAGAGAGAGCGAGAGAGAGAGAGAGACAGAGAGAGAGCGATGAAGACGCAAGTCAACCGCCAAAGAACGTCGCCCACATCACGCCGTTCCGCGAAACTCAAGCGGAAGGCATCGTTTAAAGCTAGCGTGGGGACCACCAGTCGGGACACCCGATTACCAGCGCCAACGCGTGTTGGGTCCCGCAAATTCCAGCGTTCGCAGGGGCAGCACCCGCCACCTCACGAACTCCGGGTGAAAAAGACCCGCTATGATCTGTGACAACCTAAAATCCTAGCCGCCAGATCTCGAAGCGGCAGGAGGAACGGTTGTCAGTTTGAATCGTTTTTTTAACTGAAACTAAGGGTTTAAAAAAACAAGCAAAAAAGCACAGGAAGGAGGACAGCGTGGTCGGGTAACAGGGGCCAGAGAGAGGGGGGCACACTTACGGTGAACGTTCTCCTGGTCTCCCTTCAGGCCCTGGATGATGCCGGTGTAGGCCTCCAAACAGCCTTCCCGGAGCTCGTTCAAGTAGTCCACCATGTCGTAATCCGTCTGTCTCAGCACAGACACAGACACACACACACACACACACACACACACACACAGCCACAACCACAAACACACACACACACACACACACAACCACAAACACAGACACACACCCAATTCATAAGTTTAAAGAGTCTCACTCACAAAGCAGGGCACTTCTAACCTTCCCCCCCTCCCCTCCCCTCAACCGAAATGCTGAACATTTTTGAGGCGTTATTTTTAATTTATTTTTTTCGAGGGGGGTGGGGGGGGGACGTCGAATGAAGTTCATCGGCAGAGGTTTTGGCACCCTGCAGTAGGTGCACAGGTGTGGAGCTGGAGGCCACACCCAAGGCTCGAGGGGAGAAGCGATGCCTCGGGCTGGCCCGCCTCAAGATTTAACAATATAACCAACAAACGTTAGCCAGCACGCTAGCGCGCTCGCTCTGAAGGTAGGTGCCAGGTTCTGGGAGCCAAACGTTCCAGCTGGTGCCCCCGTGCCCCAAAATAATAAAATAAACAAGTGCCACAAAATCAATAAATCTCAGTCTGCGTCCCGACCCCCCTGGGGAGATAACGCCATCGACCCCCCAAATCTGCAGAAATGCTACCGCCGTCTGCAAGCCCTCAAAAGAGCTGCGCTCTCTACCTCACCGGTGCAAACACTCAAAATTAACGATTTAAAAAAAAAAAAATTTTTTTTTTTTTTTTAAACTGGCATGAGGCTGACACCTAGACAGGACCAGTGTACAATGTCAGAACACCGCCAGCACCTTACACTTTTTAAATCACCACCTCGTGTGAACGCCCAGCTAAATCGGCACATTATCTCGCAAAAATTGTTTCCGTCGCACTTTGATTAAAGAGCCAAGCAATCGGTTTGTACAAATTACCCACAGGCCAACACCGAAAGACATCCGTCAGTGCAAAACGCGTGTTGGGTCCCGCAAATTCCAGCGTTCGCAGGGGCAGCACCCGCCACCTCGCAAACTCTGGGTGAAAAAGACCCGCTATGATCTGTGACAACCTAAAATCCTAGCCGCCAGATCTCGAAGCGGCAGGAGGAACGGTCGTCAGGTTTCATTTCTTTTTTTAATAAACATTTTTAATAAAAAAAACACAATGGCGATCCGCAGCCATTCCGCCCGCAGCCTCACAGGTCGGTGACGGTAAAGGGGCGGAGTCGGGGCGCTCACCTTGTCCACCTGGGCCTGGGAGGCCTGCTGCAGGGTGTCCAGCACGATCTCCAGGTACTTCTTGAACTCGCCCCCGATGGCCAGGGCGATGTCCCCGAAGGCGCACAGGATCTGGGGCTTCACGGACCGGTGCACGTTCTCGTTCTGCGGCGGGACAGGCGTTCAGAGGCGAGCGGGACCCACGCACAGCGGCAGCAGTGGGGGGGGGCCACAAGCCGAGACACCAGGCCGCAAATCAGCCGGGTCCCCCCTCTCTCACTCATGACCCCCCACTTCCAGGCCCAACTCCCCTAAATATCACGACTTGTAAATCTAGTCTCTCAGATACCACAAAAATGACAAAATATTTAATGCATTACTTAACAAGAGTGTAAATTTAATTGGAATCTACAAAGGGGGGGGGGGGCATGAAATGCATAGACCCTGAGAACTGAGACCCTCTAGGGGCGTCCGGGACCATGCACCCCCTGGAAAAATTCTTTTTAAAATAACAGCTGTGAAATGATCATTTCTGGTGAATTATAAGGTAAAATACTTAAGATCATTGATCAGTATGCCCCAGTCACATGAAATCACCAACTTTATTATATGAAATCATTTTTTATCATCGTCATGCTATTTTATTGGGGGGGGACAGTGGACAGTTTTGTAATATTGGGGGGGTTGGAACCCCTTTATCAACTTTATCTAACTTTAGGAACTTTATCCCTCCATAAATTATACCCTTGCTTCAGTGAACACTATTCACAGGGAAGCTTGTGAAAACCCATGTCACCATGGTGACACAGGCCCCGCCTCCCGCACTCACCCCCAGGTTCTCCAGCAGCAGCTGCATGATCTCGTCGCAATACGGCAGGATGTTGGTCATGAGCGCCCGGCACAGGTCACACACCAGCCCCACAGCCGCCAGACACACCTGGGGAAGGACGTTACAGGCGTTACATCACACCGTGTTACATCAGAACGCGTTACATCAGAATGCGTTACACCACATCACACCGTGTTACATCACACCGCGTTACATCAGAACACCTTACACCACATCACACTGCGTGTACCTATGAGGTATCAGTTAGTGTAAACGCGTGTTGGGTCCCGCAAATTCCAGCGTTCACAGGGGCAGCACCCGCCACCTCACAAACTCTGGGTGAAAAAGACCCGCTATGATCTGTGACAACCTAAAATCCTAGCCGCCAGATCTCGAAGCGGCAGGAGGAACGGTCGTCAGGTTTCATTTCATTTTTTTTTTACCATTTAAAATAAAAATAATATGCCAATCGGCACCAAGAAAACAACGTACACACGTGACCAGCCAATTAGCAACGAGCGCAAATTTCAGGCACACGCATTTCCCCCCACCATTTCGGGTGCCGGAATTTTCTGTGTTCATATTACATTTAACCCGAATTTAAGAGACGTCCAGCACACTGCAGCTGAACGGGCAGAGCACTCTGGGAGGAGAAGGACGCGGTGGGCTCTGACGCGGACTGGATTACCCACGCGGACGGGATTCCCGAAGCGGACGGGATTCCTGACGCGGACGGTATTCCTGGATGGCGAAGGGATTCCCGGACAGGGGGGAGTGCCGCCGGTCCCAGGACGAGCGCTTCTGGCTGGTCGCCCGGTCGCCTCCCCAAACTCTAAATCTTACGTACGGAATCCCGAACTTAAGCAAGCGACGGTGTACAAGCCGGAGCAGGCGGGCAGCGGTCCTGAGCTTCGGACGCTTCTCCGCACACGCGAGCACACACTGAAATTAAACCGGGAAAGAGGATCACCTGATACTCCGCGTAGTTCTTCAGTCCGATGCCCAGGAAAGGTTTGAATGCGTCCATATACTTCAAGAAATCGCTTCCCAAAACTGTTGAAGAGATGGCAAATAACCAACATTACAGTGTGCAGGTGATCCCTCCGCATGCAAACCGGACCAAGCCAGTTTAGCAGGGACAGAAATGGATTCCATCAGACTGCAAAAGCCAGTGAGGAGACAATTCCAATCTCAGCAGGACTCAAGCCTACTCCCAAAGACCTGTACAGGGCTGAATTCAGTAGTGTGGCTGCTGTACAGGGCTGAATTCAGTAGTGAGGCTAGTGTACAGGGCTGAATTCAGTAGTGAGGCTAGTGTACAGGGCTGAATTCAGTAGTGAAGCTAGTGTACAGGGCTGATTTCAGTAGTGTGGCTGCTGTACAGGGCTGATTTCAGTAGTGAAGCTAGTGTACAGGGCTGAATTCAGCCATGAGGCTGATTTCAGTAGAGGCCTGTTTTCAGGAGTTTGCCCCCCTACCCCCGCCCCCCCTAGACTCACCTTCCACGAGGGTGCTGACGGCCATGAGGGCGTCCTCCTGCACCCCCCCAGAGCCGGCGGTGCTCTGGAACATGCGCAGGAGGGAGGCCATCACCACGTCCGAAATCTGCAGCGCGTCCTGGTGCTGCACCTTCCGCAGCACGTTCTGCACAAACACGAGGGGGGGGGGGGGGGCGTTAGCAGGGGTTCCCAAACCAGAGCTGGAGAGGAGGAGGGGGGGGGGGGGGGGGGGGTCAATTCCACTACAATTCATTCAATGTATTAATTTGAAAAATCTGCACTGAACACAATGGACATATTTTTTGTAGGACAGGAATTGATTTTTGATTCAGCAATCAAATTTAAATGGGAATCCGTTCAGGACATTATTTCAAATGTAATCAAAACCCCAACCCTGTCCCAAAGCCCTCTCATCGTCCCTGAAAGTCTGTCACAAAAATAGCCAGCTGTTTGAACACCATTACCCAGCAGCCACTGCGGGCTGTGACACAGGGGCTGCTTACCACACAAGCGCCTGGAAGCAGTGGACAGCCGTACTGCTGAACCAATGGTGCAACCCCGCCCCACGGCAGCCAATCAGGCCACGAGCTCTACAGCGCAACAATCGATTCAGCCACGCAGCACATTCTCTCCAGAGCCGCGGGGTCCAGGCTTATCTGAACAGGGCCGGTGTGTGGGTGCAGGTCTTCTGCTGTAGCCCAGCACTGCCACACCCCTGATTCAACCGACTAAGTAATCTTGGTCTTCAATCAAGACATCGACAAGTAGAATCAGGTGGATTCGTGTTGGGCTAAGACAAAAAATCTGCACCCACACTGGCTCTTTTCAAATGAGATTGGACACCCCCTGCTCTACAGCCTGGGAATCCGGAGCCCTGGGGGGCCCTTGAAGGTACTGCAGGGGGTCCCTGGCCAGGTCTGATCTGCAATGACTTTATATAGATTTTGGAAAATATTATATACATTTATTTTTAATTTTTTATGTAACCCTCATTTTAGCTCATAATGGGGGACTCCTGGATGCCTTTGAGCCTGGGTGGGGGTCTCTGGATCAGTAAAGGTTGAAAAGCCCAGCCTGAGAGGAAGGCCGGTTTTGGAGGTTCGTACGGGACCCCAGCCCACAGGTTCCCCCTCACAAAGCCTCACCTGTAGGGTGGCGCACAGCAGGGACTGCAGGTCGTTGAACTGGATGCGGTCCGAGGTGCTCTGAATGTGAGACTGTGGGGAGGGAGAGAGGGAGAGAGAGAGAGAGACACGTCAGCACCCGACTCGCAACACTTACCTGCAACGCCCTAGAGATGACACACTGTACATTATGGAGACTTTAACCCTTTAAGGTGTGGGACCCACAAATACGTGACTATAACGTTCTTAACTGAACACTCTGATGCTGATGTCACAATCACTGCTGGTAACTGAAAGCAGTGGAGTTCTAGAACACTGACTTAGAATTCTGACAAAACGTTCCAAAAAGACCTGCTCTTCAAAGGGCTAGTGTTGTATGACTGCACCATTCAACAGAAAATTGTAACGCCTAATGATGACAATAAGCCATTCGGCCCATGTAGCCTCACCAGGCATTTTAGCTATGAACTACAATACCCAGTAGTGCGTGGGGCCTAGAGTGCCCTGAGGGTCTCTGCCTCCACTATGTAACCTACATCTATACAACTTCTGCTGCACGAAAGCAATGTTTAACCCGGGGAAACCGCAGTGCAGAGACTTACAGCCGCACGACCCCGACATTTAACAGGGCCGAACGGGCTACCATAGAAGGCTTACCTCCATCTGGAGGACCTGCTGTAACCGCTCCATGATGACCAGCGTGGTCTTCTGCACGGCCGGGTAGCAGTCCTTGGCGCTGTTCTTCACGATCTCCATCAAGGCCTCGTACGCCGCACTCCGCAGGTTGTTCTGGTGACCGTCGGGCCTGGAAACGACCGCGGATTCAAAAACGCTCAAAAAAAAACCGCACGTTCGACCGCACGCTCGTATCGCACACCAAACACACTGCACACTCCCCTACACCCCACACAAAACCACAGCAGACTCAATGGCGCACATTATAACACTCGTGTAAATGTGTAGTGAGGTGCAAGGGTACAGTCACAGCCTTCCCACACTTACAGGCGATGCAATATGTTCAACCAACCCCTTTGCAACAGCGCCATCTTATGTATAATCTGGAAACTCTCTGTCCAAGAGAATGCAGGTAACTCTGTATACCATGGATTTTAAATGGATTGTAGGTAGCTGTACAGCGCTGCTGAATCTGTGGATTCCAGAAGCTTCTGTACAATGATCTCAAGCATACCCGTCTGTGGTTTCAGAAGCTTCTGTATACTAAGATCTCAGACATACCCGTCTGTGGTTTCAGAAGCTTCTGTATACTAAGATCTCAGACATACCTGTCTGTGGTTTCCAGAAGCTTCTGTACTAAGACCTCAGACATACCTGTCTGTGGTTTCCAGAAGCTTCTGTACTAAGATCTCAGACATACCTGTCTGTGGTTTCCAGAAGCTTCTGTACTAAGACCTCAGACATACCTGTCTGTGGTTTCCAGAAGCTTCTGTACTAAGACCTCAGACATACCTGTCTGTGGTTTCCAGAAGCTTCTGTATACTAAGACCTCAGACATACCTGTCTGTGGTTTCCAGAAGCTTCTGTACTAAGACCTCAGACATACCTGTCTGTGGTTTCCAGAAGCTTCTGTACGATGATCTCGAAGGAGGAGGACAGGCAGTAGGTGCTGGGCTCCTCCTGGTCCTCCGCTGCGTCTGCAGCCTCGTATGCAGCTTCCGCCAGGCTGGAGAAGGCCTGCAGCACACAGCACAGCCGTCAGACAACGCACCAGCAAAACACACACACACACACTCACACATACCAGCCCGCACGCACCACACACACACACCTACACACACCTATTCGCACGCACGCACTCGCACACACTCACTCACACCCACACATATCAGCGCACAGCGCAGCCGTCAGACAACGCACCAGCAAAACACACACACACTCACTCACACACCCACACATATCAGCGCACAGCACAGCCGTCAGACAACGCACACACACACCTACACGCACCTACGCGCACGCACACACACTCATATACACACACACACACAGCACGCACACATACACATGTGCCACAGCACACACACACGCACACGCACGCACACTCAGCAGTACGCACGCACACACACACGCGGCAGTATAAATACGCTGGATGCAGAGGCAGATCCGGTGCAGACAGAGAGCGTAACGCAGAGGCAGCGGTCGCTCACCCAGCAGACGTTGGAGGCGACGCGAGGCTCCGCCCCCAGGCCCTCGATCAGGCACTGCAGCAGCGGCGCCAGGTACACCTCGTTGATGGCGGCCTCGGGCAGCAGCTCGCAGATGCGCCCCACCGTCCAGGCCGTGGTGTCCCGGACCACCACGCTGGGGTCCTTCATCAGCTCGATCAGCGTGGGCATGGCCTGCGAGAGGGGGGGGGGGGGGGGGAGGGAGAGAGAGAGAGAGAGAGAGAGAGGGGGGAGAGAGAGAGAGAGAGAGAGAGAGAGGGGGGGGAGAGGGAGAGGGGGAGAGGGGGGGGGGGGGAGAGAGACAGAGAGAGAGAGAGACACGCACTTTTAGCCCACTTACTACGGGAACAGGCCAAATGTAATCAAAGCTCTGCATCAGAAAACAAAGGATTACAGGAGATTTTCGCGAGAAACAGTCACCACTTCACTTCACACTGTCAAGCATCTTTGCCCACTACTGGAAAGTGATTTCACTGCTGTCTGGTTACTGGCTGTGTCTCGGCAGTGAAGCCACTGGCATTTCACAGCAACGAGACTGACCAGCGGCATTTCACAGCCGTGTGATTGGTCACTCATTTTTTCCCCCAGCGATGCCATTGGCAGCTGGTATTTCACAGCGATGCGATTGGTCAGAGTCTGATGAATGTTCCAGAAAGGCGGGGAAAAGCTGGCCTGTGTGACGGCATCACAAGAACACGCGTGGATTTATACTCCATGCTAACGGCCCTAGGAGGACTATAGAGCCAGGATAGCTCTCACACTCACGATGTAAAAACCCACTTCCCTAAATCAGCAAGCGTTTACTACGCACCAGCCCGGAAGCAGCAACAAGTGCCCCCCCCCCCCCCCCCCCCCCCAAAGGAGCGCTCAACACAGCTGCTGGAGGGGCCACTTCTTGTTTTAATGACCAGCAAATAACGCGTTGAGGAGTCAGCAGCGATGAGCTGCTCAAAGGTCACAAACAAGTAAAAGGTTGAAATGTTCTTAACTGAACATTCTAACGCTGATGATGTCACAATCACTGCTGGTAACTGAAACCAGTGGAGTTCTAGAACACCGACTTAGAATTTTGAAAAAAACATTCCAAAAACCCTACAAACTCTTCAAAGGGTTAATCGAGCAGACCTGTGACTTTCCTTTCTTTTACCAAAAAGACTTCATTTCATAACCAACAAAAATACAAAGGTGCTTGTCCAGTCACAAATTATTTCGACCTGGAATGGGCCAGAGAGCAGAACAGTAACAGTAGATAATTTCTACCAATGTCTAAAACAAAATTCCCCTTGCATCGTCATCAGCATTATCAGTGTTCCACTTCTTGAATTTACTGAAAATACACCTCCATAACCGCGTCTAGTCTCAGATCATGTGGTTGAGTTGTACATCAGTACTCAGCGTGGTGCATGATCTTTCATCACAGACCAGACAAGGCTATAGATGATCAATACAATGGCAAACACCAATTACAGTTAGAAACTAAGTCATTGTCCAAGCTCTCACATCCTTTCTGTATGAATGGATGAAGACTACATTCAGGCTGGGTAGCTAGTTTAGGTAGCCCATCATACATTTACTGCATCCCAGCCAATCACAGGACTTAATACAGGCCAGCCACACCGCTTAAAGTCCAGGGGAGACCATAAAGACTTGAATTCACCCACTTCTCTTACGATCAGCTGCTTCTCTTTGCTTTCCCATCTGGACACGCCTTACAAGCCTCAACTGAGTTCTAGAATGTCTTCCCTTAACAGGAGCAGGTTCATTGGAATGTTTCCTCCTCCCAAAATTCCCAAAAGTCAGTGTTCTAGAAGTCCACTGCTTTCAGTCGCCAGTAGTGATTGTGACATCACCAGCATCAGAATGTTCAGCCAAGAACACATTCTAACCGCACATTTGAGATCTTGCGCCTGAAAGAAATCAAACATTTCCAGTGTGCCCCCCCCCCCCCCGTGGCTCCGCGGGGACCCGGGCCCCCCCACCCCCCCCCTCACCTGGATGACGAGGGGCTTGAGCTGGTTGAGCTCGGGGCCCTCCAGGATGGAGCCGAAGGCCATGACGGAGGCGTCGCGGTAGCGCCAGTCGGGGTGCTTGATGTGCTCCTTGATGAAGGGCAGGACGTGCGGCACCACGTCGTCCTCGCAGCAGGTGGCCAGCAGCATCAGGCACACGCCCGCCGCCTTGCACGGGTTCCAGTCGTCGTCATCGTCGTTCTCGTCCTGCGCGGGGAGGGGGGGCGGGGGGAGAGGTTATGATACAGCCGCTACTGCAGGGCTGACCAATCACACCTGATTCTACTAATTAGCAGCGCAACGCAATCTCTAGCTGTTGAGTGAGGTGTGCTTTGTTAGGGTTGGAGTGAAAACCTACAGGAGGGTAGATCTGCAGAAACAGGGTTAGGCAGCCCCACTCCCCCCCCACCCCCCCGGCATCTCAGTCCTTGCCACTGCACCCCAACCGACCCCAAACACGCCCACGCCCCCCCCCCCCCCCCCCCCCCCCCCCCCCACGCCCACCTCCCAGCCCCATTTCTCTTTTCCTCTGCTTTCCACCTCTCCTCTTCATCTCTTTCCTATTATTCCATAAAATGGTTTTTCTGCAGTCTGGCGAGACTATGAAAACAGACCATTAGATATATATTTTTTTGGTGTAAGGAGGATGCAATAGAAGCGTGCAGTGGATTAGCATTTTGGTTCTTGGTGAGCACAGCTAATGTGCATTAGCGCCTCAGCGATGCTTCGTGTATATGGCCGCTCAGGGGAAGCAAGTCAGCCAAGTGTGGAGGTATTGCTCACACAAATCAGGCGAATGGGACTGCGTGCCCTCTCTCTCTCTCTCTCTCTCTCTCTCTCTCTGTCACTCTGGGGAAGGGAGGCGCGCTCGGTGTGATGCAAGGCACAGAAAGGCGCTAAAGTTCGGCTAGGCGGTCTGTTCCGCGCGGGTTCTTCTGCAGGCACCCAAATCAATACAAGGGGGCGTGCAATGACCCTACGGATGTGTGCGCACACCCGTCACCGAACACCGGGGGGGTGGTGGTCTCATCATGGGACAGTCAAAGCAATCTGCCTCAGTTTATGAAAACACTACCTGCCTTACGGTTAATTAACCACTCTAATGTGTTAAACTACAGCCGTTGCCCAGTAGATTGCTCTAGATTTCTAAGAACACTACGCATATGGCCATTACGACGTGATCCTCATCGACTATCATCCATACAGAGTGTTTCACATTACTGTGTTACGCACAGGGGCCCTGTTCACACGTCTCTGACGTGCGTGTCCAGCATGCAGCCCTGTTCCACATTACCACGTAGCAATATGCAGACTTGGGGATTCTGGCACAAAATGGCCTCCGTGCATCACACAGGTGAGCGTTAGAGGTGAGCCGAACTGCTCAGGGTTCACAAAAGGCACTATATATACATCACTACTATAGTTATGATCATTAATACAGGTTATGACTTATTTCGGGTGGGATGTTTTATGATTTTTCTCTACATGATGACAAGCTGATTTGTCCTCGCGATTACTCAAGTGTTGGGGAAAAAGTGGCTGGAGAGCGTGTAGAATACATGAACACAAACCACCCGATGCAATTCACCAGGGCCGGCCGCGACTGCTGGGGTGATAATCGTGTTTGTTTTCACTCTGGCCGAGGAAGGGGGGTGGGGGGGGTCACCTTAACTACGGATCGGGAACGAGAGCATCGACACGGCCACTCTGCCCGTTACCAGGAGACATGCCCCCCCCCCCGCATCCGCACCAGAGATCACAAACAAGAGCGTGAACATCACTCTGCGCCCAAAACTCCCAGTGCTGCTCGACTCCCCCCCCTCCCCCCTCACAAGCTGCAGAGCGGGACAGGGACACCAGTGAGCTGGAACACCGCGGGCACGGGCAGGCTGTTACTCCCAGAAGCAGGGGCCAGAGCCCCTCCCCCCCCCCAGGCTCAATTAACAGACATGGGGCCTGTTAACTGTGTGAGAGAGAAACACACACACACACACACACACACACACACACACACACCTCGGGTCACAGAGCGTGCTGCAACGTGCTCGTGTTCCCGCAGTGAGATGCATCATTATGGTCCGGTCCTCTGTTAAGATCAGCCCCGTCTTTTAAGACATTATTTTGCTCCATTGAGCAAAAATGTAAAAAAATACATCCAGGCTTTTACACACTTATATCAGCACCTTAAGTTAACATCCAACTACATATTCACATTATCTGGGACTTCCTGTAGAGTTTCCATTGAACTCTGACTTACAAACTAACCAATCACTCAAAATGAATACACTTATTCAAATAATGAACCAAAAAAAAACCTAACCTGCACTTTGGGTGAAAAAGACCCACTATGATCTGTGACAACCTAAAATCCATGGTGCTGGGTTATATCTTGAAGCAGTAGGACGAACATTTGTCAGGATAAATTTAACACTTCACTTTCATTTACTATTTGTCATGATGAATCATAGTAACTTGCTCCCGAATTGCCAAAATGGATTCAAAAGCAGCAAAGGTGACCTTCAATTGGCTACTCGGCTCTCAGAAATTCTCAACCGCACTTGCCATCATATTTTCAACCAATACGGTCGGGCCTTTATCACAGTAGTTACCAGAGAGAAAAACGTCAGGCTGAATCAGACCAATCACCGTTCAGTATTTCACTGGAGCAATTCCTGCGTGTCGGCTCAAAATGACCAGTGAAAGCGTACGTGAAAATAACAACACTGCTATATTTAAGCTCCCTTCATTCTTCCCCACACACGAGGCGTTCTGCACCCTAACACACGTTTTTAAAAATCTGTGTGTCCCCCTCCGCAGCACGAGGATAACCAGATCAGAGGTACCTACACAGCGCCTCTCGCCAGTCAAATACGTATTTGTTTGGGATTCAAATACTTTTCTGTGCTCCGTTGATCTTGCCTGGTGTAACTGAGCCAGCCAATGTGACCAGAAGGTGGGGTGTCTGCATTTTTGAGAGCGTTTCATTGGTTCCCTATACACCAGACAAGATCAGCAAAGCGTAGAACAGTATTTGAATCCAAAACGAATAAGTATTTGACCCAGGCGTGGCCTCCCGCTCATCCCTCTAATAACACCGCGTGGAAAAAACCACTTCTAGCGTCGGTGAGAAATTCGCCTTTAAACCCATTTCTACCTACGCCTAACCCCCCCCCCCTTTTGTTCTGCGAACAGGAGCCGTAACCGAGACCAGCTTCTGTAATCCACTTTATTAATCCCCGTCACGATTTCCAAATCCGTAATAACGTCACCGTTCGCCGAGCCCGGAGAGGCTAACCGCAGTTTTCTGTTTTCTGACAGCACAGAAATTCAGCACGAGCAAACGCAGCCGGTGTGACATTTGTTGACATTTTCACACAGCACAAACGGCACACTTTAATCCTTTTATTTCTTTATTTATTTATTTTTAAGTATAGCTGTATACACTCAGCAGAGGCACGGGCAGGTGTAGTAGATTTATGGCACGGTAGTGTTTTACTGGTCTTGATCTGCTATTAAATATCTGCCACTTGTTGGTGTAAATGCTGTGTATTGTGCAGTAAGGAAAACTATGGCAGGACAAATCTTTCAAATGCAGCCAAATCACTTATCACAACATAGATGTCCCAAAACAACTGTGCGTTAATTTTGAAAACGAGATTTTTTTTTCGATTTGCATGAATGTACATCCAGTAATTTTGTACAACCTAAAAAGATTTAAATGCATCGACAGACAGGATTTCAGTGGTGAACTGTGATGCAACATAACTTTGTTTTCCAGTTTTTAGTGTTTTCATTTTAAATAACCAAGAACTGTATTAGGTTGTAGTGCCTGTTAAAGCTATACAACATTACATCAGCGTATGTGCTGTGAACACCTGCATAACCATGTCTTTAGTCTCAGATCATGTGGTTGAGTTTGTACATCAGCACTCAGCGTGGTGCATGATCTTTCATCACTGACCAGACAAGGCTACAGACGATCAGCACAACGTTAAATATCGATGTGAAAAACGGGATCGATTAGCAAAGAATTTGGAAGGAAAAGACAGTGTTGCACAAAGTTCTTCCAGTGCTGTACAAAATGCGGCTAAATGTCAAATAGAGAAGTGCTTTTTAGGCTGGAAAGCTTACGTAGGAAGCAGTAAAAACTAAAATTTACAGCTTGAAATAGAATTTGTTAAGTGTTCTCATGTTTAATAACCAAGAGCTTCAGTAGGTTGAAGCGCTAACTAAAGCTACATGACTATTAGCCATCCGTAGGTTGGTTGTTCAAGCTGTTCGTTATGAACTTGCTGTTCACGATGAGCAACCCAAACCCAAGGCAGTAATTCTATCTTTACAAGCCCTTCGGTCTCGTTCCAGCGGTTAGAAAGCTCACTGGGAGTTTGATGCTTTGACAGGGGAGATGGTACCGCAATACTATGAGAACCACATTTTCAATATTAAACTTCATTGGGCAAGTCTGCACAATTCGGGTAATGCACTTTCATTATAGCAACTTCCACTTTTTTTTTGCATTACCCCAGTGTCTTGCCATTAGCAAATAAAACCCATTTTTGTTGGCAATGAGCTTTGAACAGTGGTAACTAATCCTGTTCCTGGAGAACTACCACCCTGTAGAGGTTTGCAAGTCCTCCCTGATTGGTCACACCTGACTCTGCCAATTAGCAGCTCTACAAGATCTCTAGCTGTTAAGTGAGGTGTGCTTTGTTAGGGTTGGAGTGAAAACCCACAGGACTGTAGATCTCTAGCTGTTGAATGAGGTGTTATTTGTTAGGGTTGGAGTGAAAACCCACAGGACTGTAGATACCCAGGAACAAGGTCGGTTAGCACTGCTGTAGAATACATGGTGATGTACCCATAATTCCCCCTGCTCTTACCTGCTTGGTGAGGGTCTGGGTGAGAATGGGCACCAGGTACTGCAGGGCCCCTTTGGCGTAGAACTTGCTGGTGTGTTCCGGAGGTCTTCCCTGCTCCGACGCCTATCGGGGAAGGATGACAAACAGCCATTAGCATGTACCCGTTAGCCTGTTAGCGCACAATCGTTAGCACGCAGCCGTTAGCGAAGACCAGAGGCGGAAAGTCCACGGAACTGAAAGTAAAAGCCCTGCCTTGTGTTTCTTCCACCCATGAACTCAACCAGGGGATTTCACCAATGAATTCTACCCCTTGGCTGAAGAATTTTGACTAATTAACAAAATACAGGGGATGACTTTTACTTTCTGAACCAGGATTTTAAACCTCTGGTGAAGACATCTTCACCTTGGTTCACCGAGAGCGTCAGCGTCCACACATCTATAACCGCGTCTTTAGTCTCAGATCATGTGGTTGAGTTTGTACATCAGTACTCAGCGTGGTGCATGATCTTTCATCACTGACCAGACAAGGCTACAGATGATCAACACAACAATAAATACCAAACTGAAAATGGGACCAATTAGCAAAGATTAAAAAAAAATACGGCACAAGCGCTACCAACAGTTACGCTTGGGAGGAAATGACCAAGCAAAGGAGGAGGAGGAGAAAGAGTTGGGGGGGGGGGGGGGGGGGGAGCCACACTGCTGTCACTCTAAATGTGCTGTTAATGTGCGGCCAATAGGAACCTTATACTGCGATTCTGAGCGTCATAACCAAAACGAGAAGTATAGATCTGCGTGAAAGACGTTCGCCATCGGCTATTTATACAATAGTTCAGAAATAAATATTCCACAGTGCGTGCGTGTGTGACATTAAAAAGGTATTTTAACCGTCAAAAGAAAAAAGGCAGGTGTTGGCACTCCTTCCAGCAAATTACTATAATAACATACAAAGAAGGTTCCCAGTCCATGGACGTGAACATAAAGCTGCTGAATAAACTTCAGGACAGCGCTCTCAGGAGACAGCAGGGACAGCACCCTCGGGAGACAGCGCTGGCGTTCTTTTTTGGGGGTGGCGGTCGGGGACGTGCCTCACCTCAGTCGCCTCGATGGCCAGGTCCATCTCCTCGTCGCACACGTTGGACCAGAACTCGATCCCCTGCAAGGCCACTTCGTCGATGTCGCTCTTCATGGCTTCTATCGTGATCTGAGAGAACGAGCGAGAGAAAGGGGCGAGCGAGAGGGAGAGAGGGGAGCGGTCAGACTAGCTCGTTTTCAGATGGGTGGGGTAGGGGGTGGGGGGTCCGGGGGGACGTGGGTAGGGGCGAGCGAGAGGGAGAGAGGGGAGCGGTCGGACGAGCTCGTTTTCAGATTTGGGGGGGGGGGGGGGGGCTTGTGGGTACTTACGGCGAACAGAGCGGGCCCCATGTACGTCTCCATGTACTGATAATACAGGGACATTATCTTCACCAGGTTCTGTAAGGCCGCTACTCGTACCTGCGGAAGCAGATAAGACACTCAGCCAGCTGTTACTAAGAGCACAGGTAAGACATTAACCCAGCCACCACAACCTCGTCCAAAGGTAGAGACCTTACTTAACCTCTCCATAAACGCCCTTACCAGAGTCAGATACGTTTCAACTCCTCTTGAAAAATCAAGTGGGTATTTTTTATATATTTAATTTGTATTTAAACCCTGTAGAAGTTTAGCCAGTACTCAGACTTGTTTGGGTTTGGAAGACTGGGGGCTGGGGAGCACTGTCATTCTCCAAACACAACTCTATAACCGCGTCTTTAGTCTCAGATCATGTGGTTGAGTTGTACATCAGTACTCAGCGTGGTGCATGATCTTTCATCACTGACCAGACAAGGCTACAGATGATCAATACAACAATAAATACCAATTACAGCGAAGAAACAAGTTACTGTCCAAGCTGTCACATGCCAAATGTGTGAATGGATGAAGCCTACACTTAGGCTGGGTAGCCAGAGTAGGTGTACAGGTAGCCCATTATACATTATTGCACCCCAGCCAATCAATGGACTTAATACAGGTCCACCACAGCCTAAAGCCAAGGAGAGGGGATAAGCTTATAAATGTATTGGGGGGGTGGGGGGTGGAACATTTTGTAATCGGCATGCTTCTTGTCATCCAGAAACAAATTTGTGCAATTCAGAGAAAATCATGATGCAAACACTTTGAACAATTCCAGTTTGTAAAACGGAGTGACTTAAAAGATCTTCAGACATTTAAATGCAAATTACATATTAATGTTTTCGCCACAGCCTTTATCCAGCCATCACAACATCGTCCAAAGGTAAAGAGACCTTACTTAACCTCTCCATAAACACCCTTAACAGAGTTAGAAATATTCAAACTCCTCTTGAAAATCAAGAGGTTATTTTCATTTTATTTTATTTTAATTAAAACCTGTGGAACTTTCGCCAGTACTCAAACTTGTTTGTGTTTGGAAGACGGGGGCTGGAGAGCACCATGGCCCCAGCAGGGGTGGGTACAGCTCCGAAAGTTCGGCAGGTACGCGAGGTGGGGGTGGGGGGGAGGAGGCTTACTCTCGTGTCCGGGCACTGTGTCGCTTCACAGACCACCTGCATTATAAAGTGTCGTTCCGTCTGGAAGAGGAGAAAAGAAAAGGATTTTGTCAGGACCCACACGGAAAAGGATGACCGTCATTCTCCAAATACACCTCCATAACCGTGTCTTTAGTCTCAGATCATGTGGTTGAGTTTGTACATCAGCACTCAGCGTGGTGCATGATCTTTCATCACTGACCAGACAAGGCTATAGATGATCAATATAATGATAAATACCAATTACAGCGAAGAAACAAGTGATTGTCCAAGCTGTCACATGCCAAATGTGTGAATGAATGAAGCCTACACTCAGGCTGGGTAGCCAGAGTAGGTGTACAGGTAGCCCATTATACATTATTGCATCCCAGCCAATCACAGGACTTAATACAGGTCCACCACAGCCTAACACCAAGGGGAGGGGAAGAAGCTTATAAATTTATGGGGGGAGCTGTAACATTTTGTAATCGGCATGCTCCTTGTCATCCAGAAACAAATTTGTGCAATTCAGAGAAAATCACGACGCAAACACTTTGAATAGTTCTAGTTTGCAAAACGGAGTGACTTTGCAGATATTTAGACATTCACATGTGAATTACATACAAATGGTCTTCGCCACAGCCATTACATTTCCAAAGCAATCACTATAACAGAAAAAAAAGGCTCTACAAAATGGCTTTAAAATACAGAAAGACACTGCCACCTGCCATGTGAACTTATTTTCATGCAAATGCGACGGTGCTGCAATTATGATTTCATTTCAGCAGGCTCACAGGGGGGAAAGGAACAGCTCAACAGAATCTGCATGCAGGTGTGAACCCTCCTCCACGAATACTCCACCCTGGAGTCCGACCTTCTGTCATTACTGCCCACACATTTATCAGCGATACACTTAAGAGGACCGATTACCGCGAGGTCCCATCAACAAGCAGAACTACTGAGCACGGTGCGCCAACCTGTTCGCACAAAGAGCTTAAAACAGAAACGAAGGCTGACTGAATTTTTTTTTATTGTTCAAAGAATGAAGAAGTTGAATGTGGCTCAAATGCGTGCGCGCATACGTACCTCTTTGTCAAAGTTAGCTTTGGTGAACTCCAGGGAGTTGAGCAGCGCGTTGGTGGCGGCCAGCTTCACGTTGTTGCTGGGCTCCTCCTTCCTCATGCCCTGGATGATGGCGGTCAGGATCTGGTTGGCGTTCTCTTGCAGCTGCTCGGGGTCCTGGAGGCGAAAAAAAAAGCGCAAATACGAGCCTCGTTACTGCCCCCCTCTGGTCAGACCGAGCAAACGGCACACGCAGTGCATCCGCCATCACTTGCCTGCTCAATCCATCCTTAAAGGCGAGGTCACAAGTGTGTGATTAGAATGTTCTTAACTGAACATTCTAATGCTGATGTCACAATCACTACTGGTGACTGAAAGCAACAGAGTTCTAGAACACTGACTTAGAATTTCGAAAAAAAAAAAAAAAAAAAACCATCCCAAAAACCCTACTCTTCAAAGGGTTAATTGAGTAGACCTGTGACTTTCCTTTCTTTTACCAAAAAGACTTCATTTCATAACCAGCAAAAATACAAAGGTGCTTGTCCAGTCACAAATTATTTCAACCTGAAATGGGCCAGAGAGCAGAACAGTAAATCATCTCTACCAATGTCCAAAACAAAATTCCCCTTGCACCATCAGCATTGTCAGTCTTCCACTTCTTGAATTTACTCAAAATACACCTCCATAACCGCGTCTTTAGTCTCAGATCATGTGGTTGAGTTGTACATCAGTACTCAGCGTGGTGCATGATCTTTCATCACAGACCAGACAAGGCTACAGATGATCAATACAATGATAAATACCAATTACAGCTAAGGGCTAAGTCACTGTCCCAACTCTCACATGCCTACTGCGTGAATGGATGAAGCCTACAGCTAGAGTAGGTGTACAGGTAGCCCATTATACATTATTGCATCCCAGCCAATCACAGGACTTAATACAGGCCAGCCACGCCGCTTAAAGTCCAGGGGAGACCTTAAAGACTTGAATTCACCCACTTCTCTTACGATCAGCAGCTGCTCTGTTTTATACACTTCAGAAATTACTAACGCCACATCCAACGCAGAAACCTCAGACAGGGAGCGACTCTGGAGTGGCTGGACTCAGCTGAAACTGTAGCAAACGGCCTTTGTGCGCCACGTTAGCGAAGGCCATGGCGCAAATCAGCGACGCGGGATACCGCGAAGCCCGTTGTCGGAATGCACGCGCACGTGCCTGCCACGTCATCGAGTTCCGGCAGGAAAACGGAAAACCAGCGCGCTACACTGAGAAAGGGTCGGACTCGTTTGGAGCGATGAAGGGAACTCTCCCCCATGCGGGCGCCGAGGTCGGCTAAATTAGCCGCTACGAGCGGCTTCCGCTCGGCTTCGCCGCGGGGCAGGAGCTCACTTCAAAGGGGCCGATTCCACTCTGTCATCTCGCAGGAGCGAGGCCATTCCCAGACGGGCTGAGGTGTGCCAAGAGCTACCTCCGACGGCCCATAATGCACAGCTTGTTTAAAACGAGAATCGGAATAGAACTGGAATTTGATTCTGAAAACAATCAATCTTTAAAAACTAGGCTAGCAAAGGTCAAGATGAAGAGCCCAGGAGAGCCGTTAAGCCTGGAGGAATGAGTTGGAGGTGGAGCTTTTTTTTCTTGTTGGCAGAGTGGGCGGTGGGGCGGGGTCTACTCACGATGTCCTGGCAGATGTAGCCGATGGCCTCCAGCGTGGACTCCTTCATGTGCTCGGTGCTGCTGGGGTCGGTGACGTTGGCCACCAGCTGGGGGATGAGCTCGGGCCACTGGTTGACGGGGATCTCCGCGCAGGCGATGCCGGCCACGCACTGGGAGGCGGAGCTGGGCCGGTACGTCTCCGTGCCCAGGGTCTGTAGCACCTGGGAGAGGAAAGCAGGGAGGAGCGGGAGGGAGGAGCAGGAGAGAGGAGTGGGAGGGAGGAGCAGGGGGGAGGAGCAGGAGAGAGGAGTGGGAGGGAGGAGCAGGGGGGAGGAGCAGGAGAGAGGAGTGGGAGGGAGGAGCAGGAGAGGAACCAGACAGGAGCAGGTGAGGAGCAGAGAGGAGTGGTAGAGGAGCAGGGAGGAGCGGGAGAGAGGAGCAGGGGGGAGGAGCAGGAGAGAGGAGTGGGAGGGAGGAGCAGGAGAGGAACCAGACAGGAGCAGGTGAGGAGCAGAGAGGAGCGGCAGAGGAGCAAGAGGGAGGAGCAGAGAGGAGCGAATGAGAGGAGTGGTAGAGGAGCAAGGAGGAGCAGGAGAGAGGAGCAGAGAGAGAGGAGTGAGAGAGAGGAGCAGTAGAGGAGCAGGGAGGAGTGGGAGAGAGGAGCAGAGAGAGAGGAGAGGTAGGGCAGCAGAGAGGAGCAGGGAGGAGCGGGAGAGAGGAGCAGAAGTAGAGAGCGTCAGGGTTACATCCACACAGGTTCTGCCTGCGCTGGAGAGTGTGAGGTCATCAAAATAACGCTCTACTCGCGAAAAGGCTGCCGCTGGCCCGCATGACAAAGATCAGTGTGGTTGCCTCAGCAACGAGGGATGAGAATTTTCATGTGATGTGCTTATATGGGTATAAAAACTGTACAATTCCTTATTCGGGTAGAGATTTACCAATGTCGACAAACAAGGTAACGATCTGCGCGGGTGATATAAATGAGTTTGCGGTAGGTTAGCGTTACTTAACATTAACTCATACAATCTGACCCCTCCGATAGCATATACCATCACTTACCATCCACACCCCCCTTAAGTGTGCGTTTATTAGTTTAGAAGACGATCCTACCCAGAGTGCCTGACGAGGCCTACATTTGTCGCATTCTACCAAGGGATATTACACTGAAGCAATTCAGGTTAATCTGCCTCCACGGCTGTAGTCTGCGAAGGCAGTACCTCACCTGGGATTCAAACCCGAAACCTCTTGAGCTGCAAGCCCAGTTTCTTAACCACTAAGCTGCGTGACGTCCAATTATTTCCAGGAACAGATATTCTTGGTTTAATGTAACTAACCTCCAGGTCTGGGGCTGACACAAACAGCGCGATTCTATGGAAAAAAGAATTTAAATGCAGGCCAAATCCCATTTGATTTCTGTGTCGGACCCCAGGAAGACTAGCTGACGTCATGGCGTTAGCTAATGGAGATCCTAATAAACAATGAACTACACAATTAAACAGAAGGGAGCAGTCGATCAAGCTAAGAGGCGGGTAGTTCCTGCAACATTCATTTCGCAAGAGCGCGTGAATCTCTTTAGTGTCATTTTCCTACACACACACCCAACATTTTCATCTGAGCAATAAATATCTTCATGCACTTTCGGCAGAAAAGGTACGATGAGAACAAGTCTGACACTTTTTTGACAGCTTGGACCATTCGGCACTTTGACATTCCTTTAAAGTTTTTTCTTCCACAAGCTGTGGATTTTGCAAGTGGAATTTGTAGCCTGCAAATTGGCAGAGCATATAGCACATTTCAAAGGTAAGCAGGGGCATTCATATGGACCAATTACGAACTCTGGAGCGGACAGGACCAGTGAACTCAAAGTGAGGGACCTACCAGCCTCCTTCCTCTCTGAGGACTGAATTGAGTTCTGAAGCTCAGGTCGACACACAGGTCATAGGTCACAGGTCACAGACACTGCCAGGGCACTCACGTAGTTCTTGATCTCCCGGCGGGCGTTGCTGTCGATGGCCAGCCATCTCTGCTGGTACTGCGTCTTCACGTCGGGGTCCTTGGAGGTGAGGGAGTTTTTGACCTGGAGTCCAGCGGCCACGCGTGCCACCTGGCTGTTCCCTGGATTGGCCAGCACCTTGGACAGCTCCACCAGGAACGTGGGCTGCAGGAGTGGGCCAGAGTGATGAGCAGGCCACAGGCACAGGCACAGGCACACACACACACACACACACACACACACACACACACACACACACGCGCACAAAATCACTCACACACACAAACTCACTCTCACACACGCGCACAAACTCACTCACACACACACACAAACAAACTCTCACACACACACAAACTCACTCACACACACACACGCATGCACAAACTCTCACACACACAAGCACAAACTCACACACACACACGCACAAACTCTCACACACACACACGACCACAACCGGGAATACACACACACCACACTGTTTACGAGGACATTTACCCCTAACAGCACTCTGCAAACACAGAGCCAAAATGCAAAAAAAAAAACAAAGTGGGTCGAGACAGGACAGGACTGGGGGGAGAGGGGGCTGCACATGACGGAATAAAGACGCAGAGCACTTACGGTACCGAGCAGTACTGTACACCAGGGCAGTTTGCTAGAGTGCCTGGTGGCTAAGACCCTGCTTAAAGGTCACCCCTAACAGCTGGCGCAGCAGGGGCGCATAAATGTTTGGGGCCCGGGGCCCGGCTGTGAAGCTACGGCCATCGGGAATGACAGGGCAGGGTTGTTTAACGCGGAAGGGAAGAGCAGGAGCAGCAGGAGCAGCAGCAGCAGGAGCAGCAGGAGAGCGCAGGGAGGAATGCACGAGCTCCGGCTGCACTGCTCCCTGCTGGAGGCGGGGCACGGGGGCAGGGCACGGAGGCGTGGCACCACAGCCCATCGCTATGCCAACAATGAGAGAGAGGCCGGAGGGCACGGGAAGAGGCCGTGGAGCGGCTGCGCCGGGAGCTGGGCCGGCTCGACGGAAGGAACAACTCCAACACCGGCAGGAATTCTGGGCCCCTGAAATAATACTGCTCTGGGCCGCCCTTTTTAAAAATAAAATTATTTATTCACTTATTTATTTAAGCTTGGGCCCCCCAGAATAGTCACCACCATTCACAGCACTAGCGATGGCACTGCTGGCCCCGCACTAACTAGCGATTTTATTCACTACACTAAAAATCGCTAAAAACCTGGTATCAGCTGGCTACTGCTGCGATTGGCTACACCAATCTGAAATGGTCCCAGAGACATTTTAACATTACAGGGCCAGGAACTGCCAGCTTTTTAAAACATGTGGCAGTTGAAGTGAAAACTTCCAAGAACGGCTCGTTATAGCCGTTAGCTTCACTGTCCAGTTACCCAATGGCTACATATAGACAGTCCAGCATATGGAGCAGAATGTATGGCATGTGCTCAAGCGCTGATGCTGCTTCATATCACAGGTATTCCAATATAGCTAACGGAGCAAGTCTGATAGTCCATATGTGCAGCTATACTAAGCTAGCCGGGTATCGGTCAGTTCATAACTACCAAGTCATTGCTCACTGATGTGAACATAGCTGGTTAAAGTACACATGTGAACTACCAATGTGCAAAGTTGCATTCTGCCCTGTATTATTACAAACTCAACAGTCAGGTTTGTGCTTTGGAAGCTAAGAACTTACATTTCCTTTGGTGGTCAAACACGAGAAGATCAGTGCGTCTTAATTGCACTCAATGCCCAAACTCAGTGCCCAAAAAGGTCCTGATTTTGCCTATTAATTGAATGACTACAGGCGTAATTCAAATGTTGAATATATCAAAAATGCCTCAATATTCTGTTTTATATGTGCACATCACATTGTAGGGTGATGTACCAATCACATGAGAAGACCAACTGCTGAATGGGAATGCAAAATAACAGAAAAAATGTCAAGCTAATCAATGCACTATGAATGAGGTCATCTGCAAAGTCAGGAAAACTTAATGTACGTTGTGGATACAACACTGCTTTCACAAGCATTGGGTAAATCAATGCTTTAATAAAGTCATTTCCCATTGCTGGGAAACCACAGAATTACTCTAGCGGTGGAAGCACTAAGAACACATCGGTCTTACAGGTACGAGAACCTGGTTGACTGTGCAGCAGCAACTGCTAAATGAAAGGAGCGAAACTGGATGCCGTTCATCCACAGCCAGCTCAACCCTAAACCAGGTCTAAAAGCAGAGGAAACTACTGTATTCACCACCATCACCAGGAGTTTTTCATCTCAGAAGCAATGTATAACTAATCTCTCAGAAATGTAGAAATTGTGCATGCATTGCCTGCATGTGACTCTCACTGTAACGCTTAGCCGGCTGCACGCCCAAATGGAAATCTCACCTCCTTCCAATTAGGCCAGATTGCCGCTACTAGATTTAAAAAAATAATAATTTTTTAATAAAAAACAAACATTTCACATCTGTCCTGGTTGATCTTAAACCAAATTAAGATCCACGTTTGGACAGGCAGAAATGCAGCCTGTTCAAAGGTCAGAGTGCATGGCCTAGGCCTCACCCTTGGCCAGTGGGACAGAAGTGTGTCTCTCTAATGGATCTCCATCTGGCATGCGGATGCAGTCTACACATTAGGGACCTGCAGTTCTGCAGCTGCCAAATCAGGGTCCAAAAAAACTACAGTAAGCATATTCACTTTATGACGTGATGAGGTTTCATTTTTGTGTCAAACGATCCAAGCAAGAATCCCTTTTTTTAATGCACTAATTTTATGAGAGACGTTTGAAAAACCGTCTGAACTGTGCGAAACACTAGTATCTTAATTGCGAATTATAATTCATAAATCAAACAGTAGGAATACCATGAACTGCAATTAAGGGTGAGACTCAACGTCGATGACAATATGGAGACAGGCATACCAGTCGACAGTGATCATATTTTCTGAGATTTCAGCGATGAGTACAACAAACGGGCGTGCCTTTATATAACTAGCATCTTGAAATACTCCAATTTCATAACCATCGGAGTAGTTTAATGAACTTCAAGGCAGTGCACTACAAGAGAGAGGGGAAATTATAATTAGCTACCTTATTAGATTCTCGCCAACAGCGGCAAAGTTCGCCGAAGCCGCACGATCGCATGGATTCCACACCGCCATGGCGGGTTTTCTACTAAAGCACGCTTACCAAGCTACTGCTAGCACAGCAACATAGCTACCCGGCTAGCAGTGTGAAATGGTGCCAAAACGCATTGCACTGAATGAAAATAAAACGTTAGCTACAAACCAAGTTTTCAATCGCCGCCTGCTCCAGAAACTTCTGCGCAGCCTCCAGTTCATTTCGATCTAGTAAAGAGAACAAGTTTAAATGTTAATTTGATGTGGCTAGCTAGGCAGTTCAGCTAACGTTAGGCTACCTAACGTTACGCTAAAGTTGGCCGGAATCAATCTCTGCGTCTTTAATCATTAACGTTACACAAAAGAGCCGAGTTCCCGCTTTTAAGTGGTCATCATGGCTCGCTAATCACAAACCTAGTTTACAGCACAATTCGTAATCGGCTCATATTCTGATCATCGACATTCCACATGAGGCGGTTGCTAGTTGGCTACCAACCATCGCAAGCCGGACTATGTTGGCTAACGAGTTGGCCAGCTACATAGCTAGCCTATCAGTTGGGACGATTTATTACCACAGAAAGCTAGCGATTCCCGCTAACCAACTAGTACCACTAGGCGTATTAGCATGAAAGCAAGCTAGCCAACATCCGTTTGGGTGGTAGCGGGCGGCTGGCTAGCTACTTTAGGCAACACATGCAAAATGGTTTAGCTGACTAAAGTAGCAAACTCTTTGCATATAAACGTAAAGCTACTAGAGAGTAAGTGACACTAACCAAGTTTTCCACGATCATAAGTTGGCCTTCTTAATTTTAGCGTCCAAGTTATGGCAGCTAAACGGCTAACTACACCCCAGTAGCTACAGCTAAGTACCTAGGCCAACCCACGAGTCCGTAGACCAAACTAATCAGGTCAAATAATGTCGAGCCGTCTGGCTAGACGCTGTCGAAGAATAAACTTAAATATGCGTCACAATGTTTTTTATGTGGTTTATGGCAATTGCTTGCGAATGTCAATGAATATTTCGGTTAACATGCTTAGCCATCTGATTCAGTCAAAGAAGCCGGTATCATGGACTAGCTTATAGCTACCCATCTGAGCAGGCCATAACGTTCCTCCCCACCTCCCTCCTTTTTTGAACTTTCTCCAACTTAACGAAATACAAAACATATCTAAACAGTTGTATGCACAGCACATCATAATTTAAAACAAGATATATGATATATTGACAATGGGGAGGAATCTGACGATATATATTCACCTGGAGAGACCGTTTTTTCGAGGATTGCAATCAGCTCCATTCTGCCCGAGCCTCACTCCAGAAGTAGCTAGCTAACGTTAGCCTCGCAGCGCACAACACGAACCGGATTATATTTCTTCAGCGTTCAAGCGGTGTAGCAAACAGGGAAGTGAAGTACCAAAATAAAGTTGCAGAGAAGAACAAAAACACCCAGATGTTCCCTATCTTATCACGTTACCGCGAATGCAGTTTTTTAAATTTACTGTACGCGAATTAGCTAATGTTCCTGAGCAGCACTGCTGCTCGCTCTCGGCTACTGTTGTCGGAAGGAAAAGGCCGCGTCACTGTCCCGCGGAAGAATATCACGCGCCGCCGCAGCTGCAAAGCCCTCCTCCCTCCTGCACGCTCCCGTAGCCCAACCCTACACGCGCGTAGCGTGAGCCGGTGAATTGCACCGGCTCTCCATGTGAATACTGGTCGCTACATAAAGTCCCGCAATAGAACTATGCAATGGACGGTTGGAGATGCTGTATAATTTTTTTCCAAAATTCTTTTTAAAACCGTATGTTAGGTTTTTGTTATAAAAAATGTAGGTGGGAATTTGTTTGTCAACGTGTCATATATTCCAAACACATAGCAAAATGTTTTGCAGCAACTCAATTGTGAATATGCACCGTACAGCCGTGCATTTGGGTAACTGAAAGTATGTATCCAGAATAATAAGATTGGATTGAGCTAAACAAACCCTTTGTCTCATCCCTTTACCGGAATGATAACCCTTTAAAGAGTAATTTGGTGACTCAGGTACCTACAGACAGTTCTTTGTATTGCTTTTATGAATGGTGCTCACAAAGACTACTGAAACAAGTCTATTTGTGGAACTGATGGCAAGGTAGAGTGTGGACACTAAACTGCATGTCCACAACTGCATCCAAATCCAGCATTTGCCCAACCCTCACAAACCTGACTTGCAAATTTCGCTCAGGCAAAAGTGACACAGCGGCAGAAGAGCACAAACAAACGGCACATTGGGCCTCATTCACAAAACGTGTGTGTAAAAATAAAAGCAAAAAAATCAATAAAAGCTCAGAAAACTATTTTAATACAAAACAAATATGTATTTGACCCAGGTCTGGACGGTACACACGTCCCCTTCAAATAATGCCATAATCTCTCTGCTGAGTGTCCCCACAAAGTTGTAAAGCTTCATTTAAGAGTTGCGCAAAACCAGGTGGAAATTTCCTTTTTAAATTGTTGAGGTTAAGGGGTTAACATTCCCTAGCCAGCGAACAGACAAATAAAAGCCGACAAGCCAGATGAGCACATTTTAAACGTGATACTTGGCAAGCTGAATGTGATCAGATGGCTTGTGTATGAGCTTGTTTGATTTTTTTTTTTCACATCTGTATTTGTTCATGGCTGTTCCCTTATGCCTTATGCTAATCACATGAACAGGATGATTGTGCATAAAATGTACATCTCATACACCTGGGATATGCACAAAAACAAAAGGTGTCATGAATCCCAGATTGGTTTTTCATAGGAACATTTTTAAGAACAAAAGTAAGAATAATTAAAGAAAAGTTTTGTGAAGGAGGCCCATTAAGTGCTGGGGGGGGGGGGGGGGGGGGTGAGGTACAGAGCAGAGTTATTTGGGACTACATCCAATTCTGTTTCCTCTTCCCTCTCTACTCGCATCAAATTTAAGACCTTGGTGCTTGCATACCAGGCAGCTAAGGGGTCAGCACCAGGGTACATCCAGAGGATCATCAGACCCTACACACCAGCCAGACCTCTCCGTTCTGCCACCTCTGGACGCTTGGCACCTCCCCCTCTTCGCGTCTGTACTTCCCGCTCCCGTCTGCTGTCTGTCCTGGCCCCTCGCTGGTGGAATGACCTCCCCGTGGCGGTCAGAACAGCAGAAAATCTTACCACCTTCAGACGCAGACTGAAGACTCATCTCTTCAGGCTGCACCTCTCCCCACCCCTCCCTAGCCTATAGTTTAGCTCACTGTACCTAGTTAGGATAATATGATTACCTAAGTGTATTTGGCAGGATTGTTGTTTTTGTCTAATTAGGCAAATGTGATTCCAGTGCTAGTTTGTACTTGATAGGATTCTTGTTTGCTGAACAGCTTACTCTACAGGGTTGGAGTCCTGATCGATGTGGTCACTTCTGGCACTACGATCCTTACTTCACTCTAGTGTTTCTTTTGCACCTCTACATCGTGAACCAATGCACTTGTTGTACGTCGCTCTGGATAAGAGCGTCTGCTAAATGCCTGTAATGTAATGTAATGTAATATTTACTAGGAGACTCCCTCATTGTGCCATTATACTGACATCAACAAATGGGCCATTGAGGAGGTGAATAGTGAGAGGGGAGGAGTAGAGCTTGTGTTGACTGGGACACACTCACTCGACCCAACTTGACTGGTTTTTTTTTTCAGTTCCTGATTAAATGTTCAGGCTTAGAGAAAGCCAATGACGTAAGTATTTGCATGTCATCAGCAGTCAGATAACAACAGAACTAGTTAGCAGGTTCAGGCCCTCTGATCTATAGTCTCGATGGTACCAGACCTGGGTCAATTACATATTTGTTTTGGATTCAAATACTTTTCAAACGCTTTACCGATCTTGTCCGGTGTATCAATAAAAGCTCAGAAAAGTATTTTAATACAAAACAAATATGTATTTGACCTAGGTCTGGACGGTACACACGTCCCCTTCAAATAATGTCATAATCTCTCTGCTGAGTGTCCCCACAAAGTTGTAAAGCTTCATTTAAGAGTTGCGCAAAACCAGGTGGAAATTTCCTTTTCAAGTTCTTGAGGTTAAGGGGTTAACATTCCCTAGCCAGCGAACAGACAAATAAGAGCCGACAAGCCAGATGAGCACATTTTAAACGTGATACTTGGCAAGCTGAATGTGATCAGATGGCTTGTGTATGAGCTTGTTTGATAGCGAGAGGCTTCAATGAATTCATTTTCTACCTTTAACCTAAATGAATATAAATTAATTTTCAGTCAATTTTATCGTCGTGATCAGCTATAATATTGTTTATATTATATATGCCTTCACTTTAGCAAACTAGTTGTTGGGTCAGTTTTTTTTTCCTTACTAGCATGTCATCATGCTTATGACATCATTAAAAGCAATTGGGAGCTGAGCTATTGTAGGAGCTGAGCTACGGCATTCTCTTTTTTTATAAGGAGAGTGGACAATCCTTAAGCAATATGTTCACTGTATTCAAACATGAACAAAGTAGGGAGGGTTACAAATAGGATCAAAAATTCAGAATACGCCATGATGGATAATAATGGACTGTGCCACACATTCCCCCAAGTTGCGCTATTTAAATTTTTTTTTTTTTTTTAAACCATCTCCCAAAGGGTAACAACTGTGGGGCCCTGCTAGCTGCCTCTGGACTCTAGAGTGAAACTTTACCAGTATTTATTTTCTGAACAGTGCTGATAGGACTAATGCTATTTGTCTGAGTGTAAGCACTCTTTCACTTAAGTATAAACTTGGCCCAGCAAACTGATAAATAAGTAACAACGACCTATCTTATGTTCTCTGATTAGAACTGCGCTTGATTTTTAGTGTTTGACCTCCAAACGGCATCTGAAGGGGACCCGTTGCTGTTGGGTTGCACAGGCTAAAAATGTATAGTAAGCTGTTCTTTATCTTACTAGTAATTAGCTGGGAGAGTGAGTTGAATGGAGTCTAGTGTCATTTACACTCAGCAAAGACAATGGGCCTTATTCACATTTGATCGTAAACGGTGTGTAAGAACATTTCCACGAACATTTCAGCATTCATAATTTTTTTTTCTTATTTGTATCTGTTTGTGAATGTTTCCTTTTGCTAATCGCGTGAACAAGATTGCGCATAAAATTCACAATCGGCATTCATCATCTCATACACCTGGGAAATACACAAAAACAGCACGTGTCATGAATCCCATATTGGTTGTTCATAGGAACATTTTTAAGAACAAAAGTACGATCAATTTAAGAAATGTTATGTGAATGAGACCCAATGTGTTGTAACTTAGCACTGGCATCCTTCCCTGTAAAAAAAGAAGTCTTGTGCCAATCAGCTATGGAGCTCTGCGTCTGGTTTAGCGGGTTCTGATCACCTGGATGAGATCACATCAATAATGTGCTGCAAGACATGAACTCTATATATAAACAAGTAGTGGAGCCAGGTGGTGAGTGGCTGAATCTTCCAATAAATTAAGGACTGCTAAGCTAGTGCAAGCTGTTCCTCTCCTTATCCAAGCAGGAGGGAGGATTTAGTTTGGGGTGAGAGTTGCCCAAATGTACATGTGGCGTCTTCCCGGTAGCATTGTCATCATCGAGCCCCACATCAGCGAGTATTTCCTCAAAGAACATCTGCTCTGGGAGAATTTTCACAACCAGTGGATGAACTGGGAATCATGCAAAAAAAAAGGCCAGTGACCTGAAGCCATGCTGTTAGAAGTTGAACCTCCTTGTACCTTTTTACCCTGGACAATTTGAACTCCAATCGGTGTACAGCAGCACCTCAGCGGAATGCTAGTTTGCCTCACGAGTTACCTGGCTGCCTGTGCAGCCTGTTTTAAGAATTCTCGCCTAGGGGAGGTTGATCTAGGATGCACGATGCAAGGCTCCACTTGGAGGGAAGATGAAAGAAGCTTTCCCAAAAGTCAGTGTTGTGGAACTCTGTTGCTTTCAGTTACCAGCAGCGATTGGCACATCAGCACGAGAATGCTCAGTTAAGAACATGCTAATCACATTGTGATCTTACAGCCTCAAAGAGCTAACGCCAGAACCACGAATGATGACTCCGCAAATTCAGGCCTAGCAATGGCAGTGTAGTGAGTGCAGTGCTTAAGGAATTAGGAATGTGATTTGAAGAGGTTGCAGGCTCAAATCCCAAATGGGGCACAGCCACTGTACCCCTGAGCAAGATAATTCACCGGATTCGCTCCAGTAAAAAAAATATCATGCCGCGCAAATGTTATGTAATAATGTCAACTGCGTAAAAATCTCTCGGAATAATGGCATGTACGAGGCAAATAAAAGCTGATGATGATGGCAATATTAAATCATCCCCATCAGGCTGATCGCCCTTGCTGCTCTTGGCAGTCCCATGTTCCTCGGCACCAGACCTGAATGTGAATTTCATGGGGATTCCGCTCCGTGAAGCTAACAGGAAGCAGACTGCTTTCTCCAGTCCATTAGGGCAAACGTGAGTAAATCTCCCTATAGGGCCAGGCATCCCGGACATGATGCAGAGCATTTTTAATCAGATGAATCCGACCATGTTTCTGTGTTAACCCCATGACCTCATTCCTTTCAAGTCCTAGAGGAGCTCCAGGCGGTGCTCCGTTTGATAGCAATAAACAACCTGAAGTCTGCACAGGAAAAGTGGAGTTTTGAGCTGGACATGCATCTTACCAAAGGCATTTCTGTTGACCAGGGGAAAACAAGAGTGGGATTCGATGCCTCAAGTTTAAGGGGACAAAAAATCTGAAAAAAGGTCTTTCCCTGGTGTGGTCCTGTCCTCCACAAAAACTGCTTTCCATAAAATTTTAAAAGCCAATTTCTTTCCCTGCTTCGACCCCCTATTACATGTCTATTTTTGAATGGCCTCTTGTATTTGAAGCCAGGGTTGTCATTCAATGTCCCCCAGTGATTTTGGAGGGTGTCGGGGGCAGAGTGGGCATGTGTGTGTGTGGGGGGGGGGGGCGGCAGGGGCTCCCCCTGCTTGCAGCAGGACCACTCCTCATGTGAAAGTGTGGCTAATTGTGCTTAGCTACACAGTACGCTAGCCCCAGTCGGCGTCGGCACTTTCACATTACCACACACTCCAACTGTACCAAGCGCTTCGGGCAGGCCCTAGAACTCATTTACTGCCCGGGACGGGTGTTCTTCCCTGGGATCCCACAAAAATTCATGAGCTCTCCTCCCGTCACCTAATACATACAAAGTGGTGGGGACAATAATGGGGGCACAGTGAGGGTTGGTGGGGAAAAAAGCACAGTGCTGGATGTGCATTTATGTAGGAGGGGGGAGGGAGTGGGGGGCTTTTAAAAAAATTCCTACCACCAAAGAAGGTAGTCTGACTGGAAGAGTTTAGGAACTGCAGTGTGAAGGGAACAAGGAAAAGTCATTGTCAGAAACTCCCTGTTCAACAAGGTTTTTTTTCAGCTTTCGCTCCCATTAAAATACCTACTGTTCAACACTTGTGTGGAAAAACAGACCATAATGCCACATAAAATGAAGACATGTATATATGAAGGTTATTATAAATACTGATTACACCTAATGGGGCTTCAAACATAGGTTTTCATTTGAATAACACCAGAACTCTCTTTACCACTCTAGGACATTTTTAGCAAACTATTTGAATTATTAGCAAATTATTCTTGCTCATAATTGAAACGATGCCTGATTATTTAACGTTGTCTAGGAGACGGGAGGAAACACACCAGTTGTAATACACAGGCAAAATCATAAATACAACGTAAACTGCCAATCAAATTATACTGAATTCACTGACACAATCTGTAAAAAAAACAAACTATTTTTATTTATCCAGCTTCAAATATATGTCATGGGTTGTATTAAACATAATATAATTAGAATCATTCATGTTCATATTTTATTTTATATTATTCATATTGCAGTCATTGTTAACAGCTGGGATTTCAATATATGCAACATTACAATAACATTTTAAGCCCCTGCCCCCCCCGCCCCCCATCCCCAAATCAAAGTAAGCCCCCCTCCAAAAACCATAAAACAAAAAACATAGATCTCCCAATCCCATACAAGCCCTGTATGCATTACTGTCTGTCAATCACGTCTGTTCATCAGCCTGCTTCTGCAAGTACTGTAGTCTGTACTGTGTGTGTTTCAGAGCGTAAGTGTGTGTGCTTGTGTGTGTGTGTGTGTATGTGTGTGTGTGTGTGTGTGTGTGCATGGACATGATTCTGACTGTAAGCATGTGTGCGCGTGTGTGTGTGTGTGTGCATGCACATGTTTCTGAGTGTAAGCGTGTGTGTGCTTGTGCCTGTTTCTGAGTGTGAGTGTAAGTGTGTGTGTGTGTGTGTGTGTGTGTGTGCATGCACATGTTTCAGAGTGTAAGCGTGTGTGTGTGGGTCCTTCAGGGTTAAGTCAGTGATAAAGTCATTACAGTCTGCATGAAGTCCTGTCCAGGTTTGGGTCTGAAGGTCGAGAGAAGCATCCCCATATGTTCATATGTGTACCACTGTGTCCGTCAAGCGACTCAGGCGAACACCAGTAAAATGTGTGTCGAGTCAGTGCTGTCTGCCCATGCTGGAGTGAGGATCGGTCAGTGCGTCAGTCTCAGCTATAACACCCAGGGGCTCTGTGGTGGCCCTGATGCCAATCCAGCGTTCAGCGAGAAACGTTCACTGACCGATGCCCCCGTCGCCCGCCGCGGAAATCCGTCCCCCCGGTCTGTGTGTCTGTCTGTGTTGGGTTGCAAAGGGTCTGTTTTTCTTTTTTGTTTTAGTTTTTTTTTTTTTTTTTTTTTTTTAAACGGGAGGACTTTTTTTCGGAAACTATTTGAGACACCGCTCGAAGTAAGTGGCCCCCACGTATCCGCCTCTTAGCGATCTCTGGACGTTCTGCTCGAACAGGCGCCTGTTGGTCTGCAGCACCTCCGCCGCCTCCTTGTTCAGCGGATCCTCTGGGTTGGGCTCCTACGGGGGGGTGGGGTGAGGGGTGCGGGGAGGTGTGGGGGGTAGGGGGGGGTGTGAGAGCGGGACCAGAGAGGATCATGGGAGTAAGTGACCACAGAACTGAGCTCACATCAAATGGCTTCAACTGCCCCCCCCCCTCCCACTACCCTCCCCCAAACAGGAAATGCTGACTTCAAAATAACGTCAAAGTAATGAGGCATGCTGGGAAAGCAATGTAAATACACTAAGCTCCACAACTGAGGCAAATTAGGAGGTTTTATTACTTATTTTGTGTAAAACAAAAAGCAGAACAAAATTAATTGTACAAAATAAAATCTGACATTCCTTGTGAGGGAAGCGATGGGAGAATGAGGCGTGTGGAGAGATTGCGCCTACTCACCAAAAATAGATACTGTAGACCGTATATGATGGAGTTTACCGTCAGCACGGGCTTCCAGTCCTCCCTGCGGAAGAGCAAACGATGGAACAGACAGAACGGCACTCAAGTGGAACAGAGGGAACGGCGCGAATGACAGCACGCGCTCATCCTCCCCGTTTGGATCGTAAGAACAGGACGGTTTGGAGTGTAAGAACGGGACGATTTGGAGTGTAAGAACGGGACGGTTTGGATCGTAAGAACAGGACGATTTGGAGCGTAAGAACAGGACGGTTTGGAGCGTAAGAACAGGACGATTTGGAGTGTAAGAACGGGACGGTTTGGAGCGTAAGAACAGGGCGGTTTGGAGCGTAAGAACGGGACGGTTTGGAGCGTAAGAACAGGACGGTTTGGAGCGTAAGAACAGGACGGTTTGGATCGTAAGTACAGGACGGTTTGGAGCGTAAGAACAGGACGGTTTGGAGTGTAAGAACAGGACGGTTTGGAGTGTAAGAACAGGACGGTTTGGAGTGTAAGAACAGGACGGTTTGGAGTGTAAGAACGGGACGGTTTGGAGTGTAAGAACGGGACGGTTTGGAGTGTAAGAACGGGACGGTTTGGAGTGTAAGAACAGGACAGTTTGGAGTGTAAGAACGGGACGGTTTGGAGTGTAAGAACGGGACGGTTTGGAGTGTAAGAACAGGACGGTTTGGAGCGTAAGAACGGGACGGTTTGGAGCGTAAGAACAGGACGGTTTGGAGCGTAAGAACAGGACAGTTTGGAGTGTAAGAACAGGACGGTTTGGAGTGTAAGAACAGGACGGTTTGGATCGTAAGAACCGGACGGTTTGGATCGTAAGAACGGGACGGTTTTCTGGACCTAGGCCCTAAACTTTCAGCCTGGCGGGTTACACGTCCGTGTGTCCCGTCGCCCTTGACGACAACAAACAGAGCCCCTTTCACAGGAAGCGCTGAAGAAGCCGCGGGGAAAACAAAAGCTGGTTTTCCAAACGAAGGTCTGGGGGAGTGGTCTGCAGACACTCGCCGCCCACTGAAAAGAAACGGCCTTCTTCCTCTTACGCCATCGAAGAAGAGCCAGAAGGACAAAGCCCAGAATCGAAACGGACCCAGCCGTGGCTTCCTGTAGTGAACTCCGCAAATGCTACAAACCGAGTTCAGTTCCACTTAAATGGACTGCATTTATATTCACTTGAGCGAACTGTACACAAAGTGGGCTCTAATCTGTGTGATTAGGAAACGGTCTTGCCCAGTTACAACAGCACGGTTTGAGTTCTGTAATTACGGTGGTCCAAATCTGAGCGGTCCAAACAAGGTCACTGCAATTGAACTGGGTGGACCTGCTGGCTTCAAACATACGGAAATATTTCATTTGGTCCAGCCGGCTGAACTGACACTAAACCGGCTGCCATTTTAAAAAATGGTCAGTTCTGTACGGTCCTGAGCGGTGGACAGAGCTTCAGCAACTGACAGCGTGTGATGCCTGAACCACACCCATCTGGATTTCAGTTGCTGAATTTTTTTTTTTGGTGACTACAGCAGATGAAGTTATCGGACTGTGGCTGTCGATACGGCAATCCACTGCCCACCGATTCCCCACGAGTCAGCTGTGCGTATCTTTCTGCACTAAAGCACAGGAGGAAACAACAGCGTTGGAATTTAATTAATTACCATCGTACAAGAACCTGTTTGCCCGTGCGAAAGCCCATTTTGAGATGGGCCTGATTTAGAAAAGAACCAACCCATCTGAGAATGCCGGTAAATGTCTGCTTGAAGGAAAAAAGTTTTATCAGGTTCACGGTGCTTTATATACATTTTTGGGATTATCCACAGCCTCATGCTACAGTGAGTTTATCCTGTTAATTGATGTATAATCTTATAAATAATGTACCGTACCATAGCACAGCGTATGTACCAGCATGTATCTGTAACGTGTGGTGAATCTGTAACGCACAATGCAGATATAACGTATGTAACAGCAGAACACGGGGGTCAAGCTGTGCACCTCAGGATGTTCAAGCAGACGTTCCCCTCGAGGTCGATATTGGGGTGATACACCATGGTCTCGCACTTCACCTTCGGGGGGTCATGAGGGTAGCCCTGTCCAACCTAGAGGACAAGGTTTAACATGGAGCAGAGGAAACGGTCGGTTTTATACAGCATGACTGACTTACTTAAAAAAACATGCCTTGAGTTTTATTTTACAAAAGAAAGCTTGAAATGAAGCACGTTTCACTTCACCTCTGTCCACATTATTCAAGGGTACCGGACTCACCTTAAAGCTGAAGACAAACTTCCCCCCTTTGTAAAATCCCTGAAAAGAGGAGATTAAAAAAGAACATAAACGTAATATTAAAAACAGCAAGCTCCCGCCAATCCACAAGGGACACATTTGGCAACGCATACAAAAGCAGACACCCGCACCCTAAAAACCCAGTTATGAACACAAGTTCATTTTTCAGTCCATTTTTTTTACTGTCAACTTTCAATTCAGGTTTAGACTGTCAGGACCACACATATCAGGCATAACTGGCACAATCAAGCTACAGGCGGCCAGTAGACCAGAGGACACTGGGTGAAGGGAAGCCAACTAGCCCAAGGATCTTCAGTCCTGGTCCTGGCAGACAGCACGTTCAGCTGGTTACTGTTGCTATTCGGCACACAACTGACCAATCAGAGCAGTCAATTACACAGCTGACTCATCTCACCTGGTTTCTTCGGCCTGAACTGGTTGCTGATATTAAGGCAAAAAAAAAAACAAAACAAAAACCAGCAGACCACAGTGGCCCGTCAGGACCAGGCATGAAGATCACTGATCTAGCCAATGAAAAGCCTTCCTCCCTGGATGATGCTGTGGCCTGTTTAATGACAGGGCTGCTGCTGACCGCACTGGAGCGGTCTGGATCCTATACTGGACTGCGACACCCATCCACAGCACCGAGCTTACAGTATGTTACGTAATCCCAGGAGAGTATGTGTTACTTCAAAAGAGCTGCGCTGACCGTTAAAATAGTTTAATCGTAGTTTAAACGTAATTGACACTGCAATGTTCAAAGTGAAGACTTGCAAGACTTGTTTTTCCCATTTTCGAGTCGCTCTGGAAAGAGGCCACTTTCGAGTGTTGATTGTGCTGCGCATAACAAAGGGCGGTTAATAGAGCCGGCCACAATGTATTTGAGTCCACCTCAGCAGTGCTGATCCTAGACTGCAAGCCTAGGAGTAAAATGAACTAAGGGCTAAATGAGTTTGCGT
Organism: Anguilla anguilla; assembly: GCF_013347855.1. NCBI lineage: Eukaryota > Metazoa > Chordata > Actinopteri > Anguilliformes > Anguillidae > Anguilla > Anguilla anguilla. The sequence continues at coordinate 28,102,308 of NC_049217.1, read as the reverse complement.
TACCCACTAGCATTAATTAGAGTAACATTTCCATCCACAGCCCTTGCCTGTGGTTTAACTGGCTAGGTGGAGCAGGATTATGTCAATTATTCTTCATAAAGTGCTGTCACATAACATAACACGAACAAATAAAGGCAACACCTATGATCAAACAACACCACAGAATGGAGAAAAAATGTGTCCTTTTATGGTCATAATTACGTAGCAAACTTGTGTCATTTGGCTAATGCCGTTTCGCTGTCAGAAATGAAACCGAAACCAGTTTCACAGGCACAGCCAAAAAACGCGTCACGCCAGAGACGGCACAGAACACAGGGCACAGGGCACAGGGCACAGGGCACAGGGCACAGGGCACAGAGCACAGAGCACAGAGCACAGGGCGCAGGGCACAGAACACAGGGCACAGGGGACAGAACACAGAACACAGGGCGCAGGGCACAGAGCACAGAGCACAGAGCACAGGGCGCAGGGCGCAGGGCGCAGGGCACAGAACACAGGGCACAGGGGACAGAACACAGAACACAAGGCACAGAACACAGGGCACAGAACACAGAGCACAGGACAGAGCACAGGGCACAAAGCGCAGGGCACAGGGCACAGAACACAGGGCACAGAACACAGGACTGAGCACAGAGCACAGGCCACAGGACACAGGGCACAGAGCACAGGACACAGGGCGCAGAGCACAGGATACAGGGCACAGGGCGCAGAGCACAGGGCGCAGAGCACAGGATACAGGGCACAGGACACAGAGCGCAGGGCACAGAGCACAGGACAGAGCACACGGCACACGGCACAGAGCACAAAGCTCAGGGCAAAGGGCACAGAGTGCAGAGTAAAGGGCACAGGACACAGGGCACAGGGAACAAGGCACAGGGCACAGAGCACAGAAGGCAGGGCGCAGAGCACAAGGCACAGGGTACAGGGCACAGGGCACAGGCCACAGGGCCCCGCGGACGTGGCTCTCACCTCATCGGGTGAAATGACGAGTTTGAAGTTCAGCAGGTCATCCTGGTCCGGAAAGAGAATCTCACACGTCTTTGGGAGGTTGAGCTCATTGATATCTAAATGAAGGAGAAAGCGTGAGAGGGAGACAGAGAGAGAGGGAGAAAGAGTTTTCAACACTTCAGCCTGAGGTAGCTAAGAATTGCACCAATCGTACCGCTCCTAATTGCTGACACTGCAGTAACTGGAACCAATGGGGGGGGGGGGTGGAATAATGTCCACGTTTGCACACGAAATTTGAATCTGCATTTGAAGTAGGCGGTCAAAGGCCATGCCCAAATGTGGAGTGGGAACCTCTTCAAGGAAGTTTCCAATCAAGCGATTGAAATGCGGCCTAGATCATTTTCAAAGTAAAATTTTTTTAAATGACTGCACGTCACAGAGCTCTGAACAAAGTTCTCCAGCAGGACAACCAGAAAAACGAGAAAACCCAGGCAGCCGAGCGATGAAAAGGGAATAAACAAATAGTAGCGGAGCCAGGTAATACGTCAGGCTCGCACGTGCCATCACTCACACGCTCTCAGTGCAGACAAAAAATAAATAAATAAATAAAAAAACACTTTTGGAATCAACTTCTATCCCCGTTTCCCCTCGCCCACCCCAATTACAAATGCCCCAATCGAGCTTCACCTCCTCATAGCAACATCCTTTGCCTTAGCAACAGGGCTACAATGAACGTGCTCCCTCAGGACCACATTCTAAACTGTCGCCTGTACTCTGCCTGTGAAGAAGCGGTGGCTGGGCTGGCTGCACACACGTTTTGGAAGCTACACGTGCTAACGTGCTAGCTTGCTAGCGTGCTCTCCCTCCCATAATGACCGAGGAGACTGTAGCGACATATCAGGCCAGTAGTTACTGAGCGGGCATTCAAACTGCACTTTTTGCTACAATGTCCAATTTGAAACTACCATCGCCTTATTCAATTGGAATTTTAATAGCTACAAATTGAACATTTTAATTAAACACTACAATAACTTTCCAGAACTGAGTTTGTGTCATGTAGTGACTTTAGATTTCATTATTACTGAATGTCTTTTTTTCCAGTTGATTTTGTGGTACTGCTACTACAATTACAAGCAAACTACGGATTTCAAAAAGCTCTGTCCATTTCGTTTAAAGCAATGTGAGGAAACAACCTCTTACCAAACCAAATAATTGAAGAAAGCAAGAATATTACTCAAAAGTCCTTAATTTCATCTGTTCGTATTGTTGCATGGTCAGACTCAGGCATACAACTGAAATAAAATGGGGTTCAACGTGAAGGTTTTTTCACACTTGCCTGATCAAATTAAATTCATACTCGCCCAGATATGACAGATTTGTTTGCCTGTGACATGACATACAAGAAAAAAAACCCACAAATCCTCCATAACAACATTTATTTTCTTATCTGGTATCATCAGGCATTGAAAAAATATTCCAAATCATTAGTTTTGGAACTGATTCTGTTACAAACTATTATTTACGGGGCTGCTGAGTGGCTCACTCAGTTAAGGCACCATGCTGTGGTGCAGGAATGATCCCCACGGTCTCGGATCAAATCCGCACCGCGTTAGTGCCGACTGTGGCCGGCAGCTCCACAGGGTGACGCACAACCGGTGACGGCGTCGCCCCGGGGTAGGGGAGGGATCAGGCAGGTTTGGGGTCCCCCCGTTCATCGCTATCTATCGACCCCCGCTGAGCGACTGGGCACCTGAGGACCCCATGTTATAGCCGCATATGAAAGGTCTTCCTCCGACTCCACTCTATGAGAGTTAAGCTGCAGTCTGCGCGGTGAAAAAGAAGCAGCCGGTGGCGGCCCGGGTCTCAGAGGAGAACGCTGGGTTTCCACACGGGGTTTCGTGTATGAACTCTGCAGGAGCCGCAAGCTAACGGTCATTCCAAATTAGGGTGGGAATTCGACAGGCTCAGTCCCATGTTGGCAGCGAAATAAATAAAAAAACTGTTACCAAAATTTTTTTTTTTTTTTTAAACTATATTTACACTGACTGTAGCCTAAGCCACTTCACTGGAGACACACAAACCGCAAACGTCGACAAGGTAACTTTCTTCACCATGACTACACCACTCACCAAAATGCCCAGTAAGGTGCCATTTTCATTCCTTTAATTTTGTGTTCAGTAAGTTAATTCATTTTAACTCATTTAACAGGGACAATGCGCATTAGTTAACATTTCCGCCTTCAAATTCGCATTAAACGCACCATTTAAGATCCTTTTGACCCATAATCCCTGGGCACGTTGAAAGTAGAAACTACTTGCTAATGTTATTGCGTAGCATGTAGCCAGCTAGACTAATGATGTCACATTTTAACCAGTAGCCTACTAAGGCTAGATTAACATTAGATTGGTTAATGGAGTCAATACAGACAAATAATAATTAGCTTACATAAAAAAGAAAGTGAAATAAAAAGCATTAATGTTGCCTAACTGTGACGGTTTACGCTTCATTACTTAAGCTCCATCCTTAAAAGGTGATGAGATGCCAGATGAACTAGCATTGGGCAACACCGAATTTGGGCTCATCTCCAGCTGGTGTGTTGCTGTGCACACTACTATACAGATGACACAGCACTTTCATGGCAAACTGGGCAAGAGACTACCAAACCAGAGAGGCTAACGCTAGGAGAGACTGTAGTCCTCAGCAAAAGAGGAGACAGCAAAAGGGATGCTGAGCGATGTTAACTACTCTCTCTGACTGCACTAAATGTTCTGACTATATGATTGGTCGGTCAGTGGTCTCGGTAACCAAGGTGACCCCGTGAATTTTTCCTTCTTCTCACACACTGCTCGGTTTCTGGGCTAGCTTAGCATCTCCAAACGGATTATGTGAACAAACTGAACGGTGAATTAGCCCCCCGAATCGTCTCAAGGTAGACGTGGCGAGTGACCGAGGAGTTTTACTGGTCCGACATCTGGTTTTACTTCCCCTGGGTAAATGGGCAAGAGTTACTGCTAAACCCTCTAAAAATTAAAATTAAAAATTAAAAAAAATTTGGGTCATGGCTCACACAAATTAACAAACGTTAATTACATTTCCGCTCTTACCTGTCTATTTATTCAGTTTGCCTCCCAAAGAGACTGCAGTCTTTCAAACATTATTGTCATACCAAATAGTAAAAATACATAACTGTCACAGAAAATTAAATAGTCGCTATGATGGTTATAGTCTTTTGTTGGGAAAGTATCTGCAATATCAACATATAGGGCTTGGCCTATGCATGCCTAATTTTGGATGCTCTCATGTCTAATGCTGAAGAATGACAAGTATACTTGCCAAGTAACAATTGTGTATTAAAAAATACACTCTATAAAGGTTATAGGCTATGTGCAATTTCATGAACAGTGGTCCAGAATTCACTACACAACCTTAACAAGTTTTTAAATGTTAAACTTACATAGGGCAGTAACAAAGAAGGCTACCTTTTTAGTTGTATCGTTGTTTTAAAAACAATGCTGGTTCAGACACTTTGAGGTACCAGTGCTGCCATTGTTTTTAACAGTTATGATATCAATACAGAGTGGGCTATGATTAAAAAACATTCACATAAATAATCTACAACACAACAGCTGGTTGCATGTGCTTGATATTAACACTTCACAAAATTTCTAATTTTGATCATACAAAAATAACCCTTGAAAGACCACATTCATTCAACAACAAGGGGGGCCAAGTAGCATGAAAGAATGTAGGGGAAACTGAGAAGCAATTCCGTGGAACAGTGTTTGTTTAGATTGTGTGAAACAGCCCAGATTGTCTGCTGTAAATTGACCCAATTCGTTAGACATACGAACCAATTTCAGCAAACTAAGTACAGGTCCTTAAAAAAATACATGATTTTTATATATGGGAGGAACTGGCTTTTTAAACGATAAGAACGGTTGGTTGATATTTTGATACACAAAAACATATTGCGTAGATTGAAAGGTAATTGCTTAATGCTTACACTTTGTGACTATTACATTTCATTAACCGGCAGAGCCTTTTCCTTCTTGTTATATTTAATCGTCATTGTCCTGTGAAGGACGATTCTAAACCTCTGTACCGTTTTTTAACATGATAATCATTTCATACTGAACATCACCTACCTGCTGGTTAAATACATAAATCGAAGTATATTGTAAGGTGCTAAATGTGCTGACAATTGCTAACCAAAATACAAGAGGTGTGTATGCTTTCAGTATCAGCAGTGACGAATATACTGGCCCATGTATCGTTTACTTGCTAGCTGGCTAGCAAGCTAACACAGAGAATAGATTGTATTAACAGTAATATTTAATTTTTTAAAGTCAGTATTGCTGGCTAGACGAATGTATGTTTTACTCAACGGAAGAGACCAAAACAATGGGACACCACATCTGCTCGACATATTTTGCAGCAAAACCCGGACTAGCTGCCTAATCGAGACCGGGGTTTTTCTATCGGCGGCTACGTTTGTTTTTGGTCTAATTTCGTCTGTTTATACCAGTTAAAATTACTGTACTGGCAAGGTACATTACAAAATATCTCTAACTTTCCTTACTCTAAAAATGAACAGCGAGAGTTAACTAGATTAAAGGTTTTAAGAAGGAGTACCCTCGTACCTTTCTGTATTCGAAGCTGGGCCGCGCTTGCTTTTTTACCACCGGCTCCTGTTCTGTTCCCTCCCGCAGACTCTTCGTCTTTTTTCTGCTGTTTAAGAGAAAAAAGCTTAATCATCTTCAACTACTTTACGTTATATTTCACCCCCTTTCCGCGAAAATCGTATTTATTTGTTTAAACAGTCCGTGAGCGGAAAACGTGTCCAGGGCCGTAGTGTTGCGGGGGGCCGGTGCAGCTCGGTTGGTGAGATTAGACTAGTCGCTCGCCAGCTATGAAGCCAGCTGGCTGGATGAAACTGGGCAGCGAAAGAGGAAAGGGAGCGGCGAGAGTGCGTGCGTTTCTTTCCGTGTGGAACAAACCCCTACAACTGGCATGACCATCTAAGAAATTCTAGAAAGTTACCTCTTATGAACATAATTTTTTTTTTTATCATTGAGGAGAGAAATTTCACATAAAAAACATTTGTGTCTTGGGTCATTTTAGATTTTAGACGATCATATGTGGAATTTTTTTTCTACCTGAGGCTTTAGTTGAAATTTCATCAAATATGGGATGCATGAAATATTAAGTGTCATATTAAGATCACCGACTCTGCAATAAATTTAACAGGGTAATATTCAGTATAAAGAACGCGCATTAATTTGTGTTATTTCTGCATTGAATGCAACAGAGCTCTGGGTGACTAATGTGCCAGTATTTTTGTATTTAGCAAGTGATAATATCTCAATACATTAGGATGAAAAACATAAGTAATCCTGCTTAGAAAATGATTTCCCCCTTAACGAGAAAAAATGAAACATGCAAACGGTAGTATAGTCAATTATATGTTTATATGTTATATGTTTCCTTCAGGTTTTTTTTTTTTGGATGGCTTGTGTTCATTTGTTATTTAAAAGTAAGTACTTCATTACAACAGGGGTTTGTAATTTTAAAACAATGTAGCCTGTTACATTCTTGCTATTGCTGCAGCCAAGAAAATTGTTGGTGACTCATTACATGGGACTTCAAACCCAATTAAAGAAACTTTGTGGAATTGAAGCTCAAGTCCTACCAAAAGTCATTTCTAATTGGATCACTTTGTGATGCAAGGCATCCACAGTCTTGAAGAAAAACCTTTTTTTTAATCCTTGAAATGTTCTGGAAGGAGCATGTGGTCCATGCTGTTTCGTTCCTCTATGATTCAAACACCTGCCAAATCAGGGCCGTGTCTGTTTCTGGTTTTCATGCCAACTTCTGGCCTGAATTACTCAGTTAGCCCTAACATTTACTCCATCTGACATTTTAGCTACATTTCTCGATAAGTGCATGAATGACAGCCTAAGACTGTTCTTGTGTCCCCATATAAAACGTTTTACTGGGATCTAATCAACCAGTTGTGAACCAGTGTTGGTCTATGCAGCCATTTAGCTCATCTAGCCTGGGTAATTGGGGGTGGGGGGTGGGGGGGTCGGGGTGTCAATGCCATTTTCAGCATGACAGCTATAAATATGGCACCATAACTACCTCGAACGACATGGTTGAAACATCTGAAATGCAAGCCTTCTACATGGCCCCACAAAATGGAACCAAATCCTGATCATGACAGTGCTGAGTCTGGCTGAGCTTCCCATTGGATGAGAACAAAGTTGGCCACAGTGTTACCCAGGTTCCCATTGGATGATGACACAGTTGGCCACGGTGTTACCCAGGTTCCCATAGGATGATGACACAGTTGGCCATGTTGTTACCCAGGTTCCCATTGGATGATGACACAGTTGGTCACATTGTTACCCTGGTTCCCATTGGATGATGACAGTTGGCCATGGTGTTACCTAGCTTCCCATTGGATGATGACACAGTTGGCCATGGCGTCACCTCGGGAGGGATAGTTTCAGTTGGCAGGCTATTCCCACCTTGCTGCGGAAGAACAGCTACAGTTTGGCTGCACTATTTGACTAAATGTGCCCGTGATCTGGCAGAATTTTATCTAAATTAACAATGGCAAGATTTGTAATTGGTGTAGCAGAAAAGGAACATTTATTGCCCACTCATTGCTATGATCACATTCACAGATTAATATAAATTAGCACTCCAGTACAGCAGAGGGCAGTGGTGTTGTTTTTCCTAAGTGCTAACCATGGAATCACTGTTCGACTACTTTGTGCAAAAAAGATTATATATATATATATATTCCAGAATGTCTAGAAATGCTAAATTATACAAAGGAAGAGCAAGCAAGTTAGCTAGCTAGGTTAGTTGGAAAAGCAGCTGCAACATTACAACTGATCTGCTAATTATTTCAGGTTCTATTTACAACAGCTGCTATGCAGTCCTCATGAACCTGTCAGCGTCAGTCAGAGTATCAGCCAATCCGCAAGCTTGAATAGATCAGCGGATACGCACAGACCAAACCCTGTGGACAAACAGCATACATTTAAAATTCACCTTCTGGGCATTTTAGCTGAAGCTCCTATCCAGAGCAACTTAGTGCACAAAGAAAAGTCCTGGGTTCGTAAATCACCAAAAAAATTACAAGTAACATTTAAATGGGAGTGCAATGGTTGGGCCATCACACACCAGCGACAGGTAATCCTTTGCAACTAGAATGAATATGTGAAAGGGAAGGGTTTTTTGAGTGGGGAAATATAAGATACTGTAGATAGAACATGTGGAAGAGGGGAGTAAGATTCAGGGTGGAGTGGCGGGGGGGGGGTTCACATAAAAAAAAAATTGCCTTTGAACTTTTTTTTTGGTCACCTTGGTCCAAAAATACCTGTAATTTCTCAAACTCAGAAGGTACAGACAGTTTTTGCATCAAACAGATCTGTGTAGCACATCACAAAAGCTGTTAAACCACCGTTGCCATATGCCTGGTCAAACAAAGGACTGACAAAGCACAGTCGCCCACAATGCAGCTGTATTTATCCGAATCTCTCTCTCCAGGTAAGCCTTCATTCCTGGCCCTGACAAAAGCAATGGAATGGTGCACACCTGGGACGGATTACCAGCGAGCCTGGACTGTGCATGCCTGGAGGTGAGGCCGCGGTTGTCCAGAACCATGCTCAGGCTGACAGAAGGGTAGAGCAATGGTAAGGGAACTGGGCTTGTAAACATGAAAGGTTCGCAGACATGATTCGCTGCTGGGGCGCTACTCTTCAGCTAGGTACTCTCTCTGAATTGCTACGGTAAAGCACCCAGGTGTATAAATAAGGAGTGTATGTGAAAATGTAATCCGCATAAGTAGCTCTGGATCATAGTGTCTATTAAATACCTAAAGTAGGTAGTGAAACTCAGCGATTTCGTACATGGTGGTGCCATGCAGTGCAAGCCCAATGTTACCTTTGATGTGGATGAGATCACTGAGTCAGACAAGATATATAAAGCTGGATGTGGATGAAGAGATGTGCTTTATTTACTGTTGCAGCCAAAGATTTTAGATTTTAGTCATACATTTTATTTTTAATCATTTGACATTACTGCCATATTTTATTGTATGCATCGTCTGCCTGAGGTACCTAACCTGCATGGTTATCCAGGTACAGAAAGTGATCACCTGGATTTGATTGAACAATTAGCACAATTATTCAGCAAAGAGTGGCCCAACTCCATATTTATACCCATCATTTTGGAAGAGATGTTGGATGTCAGGTGACCACATACTCTTGGCCATGTAGTGTATGTATAAAAAAGCTGCAAAAGCTGTGATGTGATGCTTTGCAGTCAGAAGACCACACTCCATGTGCAGCTGGAAGACGGACGGACCGACTGACTATTAGCAGGCCGCAGGCCTGGTCACAAGAAAACCTGACAACCGAAACCCCTCCCTCTGTGACACTTCAGCCAATCACATGCCTCCCTTCAGATGTTACCCAGTTGGCAGTTGAGGCTCAATACCAATCAGGAGGGCACCCTGAAACAAAACTTAGCAAAACTACCCACCTTGCAGTGCATATTTCTGCTTTTCATTGAATATTGACAGTTCTGTGTAAAGACACTACTTATTAGTATTAACGTATTAGTGAAAAGCGGTTTTACTTTGTTATAGTTCACATCCAGCAGGTTCCTGAATCGGAGTCTAAATCTTTACCCACCGTTTATCCCTGGGTCTGAATTCCACCCATTAAGAGTGTAGCCACAGTAAGGAGATTCACCCCAAGCAGCAATATTTTTTTTATTCTGTATCATCATGATGAAGGGATCAAGTAAAAATGGGTTCATTTTACATACAAGGCATCAAGTTAGTACATTACGAGATGTGGAATTCCTGGGGGCCAAGCTGAATGAAGGAGTTAGCCAGCTAGCTTGAATAGGATATCGGATTGGTGGCATCCTCAGTTGCTCCAAAATATTTACGAAAAGGAAGCCAGTGAACTCCTTAATCCCAGTTTGTGAAACCACCCCCCCCCCCCATGCACAACAACTCTTCTCTTATACCACCAAGTACACAAACGAACCCCACACATGGTAAAAACAACCCATTGTCTTTATTTAGTTTGTCGTTTTACAGTGGTCATTCTGTTAAGTAGCTGCCTTGATTCTTCTTTTTTTTTTTTTTTTTTACAGTCACTTTTTTTTAAATTCAGTTCACTCCTAGAAACTTCCAGAGTTAAATATCCACTCCCATCCAGTTCCATTTCTTCCTCATTTTGATCAGCACAATGGAAGAAAGTATGAGCAAATGATAAAAATAAAAAAAGAAAAGGACAAAATGCCCCAGATAGAAGACTGCTGCAGTTTGGCAAAAAAAAGTTGGTAAAACATTGGTCCGGTCCAGTGCATTTGTCTGGGTAAACAAGTTTCAGTGGGCTGGAAAAAAAAAAAAACACAGGAAAACACAATACTGTCCAGGGTCGGGATCTGTTCTGCGCTGAAATGTTTTGGTCAGTCCCAAGTTTGACCCGTGTGGGAACTAGGGACACATCATTTGGAACGGCAAGCTTTGGAATTTAAACTTGAAATTAATACTGCGAGTTGCATGTTATCAATTCCATTTCCCCCAGTTTGGCGCCACTCGTGATTTGGACTAGTGAAAAGTTGGCAGTGAATTGCTTGAAAATTCAATATTCAATAGTCATTTACTACATGTGAGACCTTCACATACTGTATGGCATTACACGTGAAAACATTACAAAAAAAAACAAAAAACAAAAGGCAAAAAGGAAATGATACAAAGCAAACTGAAATTTGATCCATTTCTCATACATAATAAGCATTGTGTTTAAACGACTATACGATTTGAATTTCAGAACTGAATTTTGGGAGAAAAAAGGCCAGGTTACACTAATTTTACAAGGAGGCTTCTCTCACCATGGTTACTGTTGCTAGGCCTGATGTTGCTAGGCAATGCAAACTAAAAGCAAAATGATTTCAAGGAAGGAACTCCCCGCAGTTCTCTGGTTTCTGGTCTCGCCATTTGCCACATTTTGAAAAAAATGCAGTTAAAAGAACTTGCACTCTGCACATAAGCTAAACCCGAATGCCTTAGTGAGGTCATCAGAATGCTTGGTCAGAGATCAGTCTGTATCCTTGCACGGTGAACACCAATGGCAACTCAATCATTGACGATATGTGCGCTTAACCGTCTACCGCATGGCAACATACAGCTCAGAGGGTAATCCCAAAGAAACATATTGGCACTTCGTTCATACTGTAGTCGTGGTGCCCACTATGGGAAAAGCTGATTAACCTTTAGCCAGAATGGGCTGCTTCTGACAGTCATTCACTGAATGATAAAGCAAATTCAGATAGACAGCACCATCCCATTAATTCAGCTTTATGATGAGTATGTTAAATTCTTTGATAACAGACCGGAGAAACAACACACTTGGGAAAACTAGGCATTATATAACAGACCGACCAAAATTAAAACCGTGAAAAATCTTTTATTACATCAAGTCAGTGCCCTGATCTGACTCACATTTGAAGCAGTGCTATTGTACTTGCAGTCCACTGCAACTGTCATTCACCAAGTTTCGATTGTAAGCGTAACCCAGGACAACATTTTCCCCAGACCTAAATTTCCCAAGCCAGCTCCTTAAATACATCTTGAAGAACACGTAAGGAATACTAGACGAAACGGGCTTCAGAAGGCATACGGCAATCACATGGTGCCCCGTCGGCCTACCACAGCCCGGAGAAAAAAAAAAAAAAAAGAAAAAAAAAAAAAGAGTGCCATTTCCCTCTCCGCGCTCCGATTGGTCAAGCTACATCGCCATGGCAATCCAAGCTGGAACTCGAAAGGGAAGAGGACGGCCGTGTAACTGAAATGGAATTGATAAGACTGGAAGTGCGCTGGAGCCGAGGAGAAGGCGCTGGCCGTACGCAGTCAGCGCCAGAGCGCAAGGTTTTTTTAAAAGTTTTTTTTTTTTTAACGCAGATCAGAGATGCCCCAACGCAGTTCCACCACCAGCAGACAACTTCACCCCAACCCACCCTGGACCCCGGTAACCCTGTGCCCCCCCCAGCACAGAGAAGCCCTGCCCCCCAGTCATATACTGATTTTTTTTTTAAAATATGAAGACTTTCTCCCATTTTCTAAACACCCTCGCAAGACTTGCTCTTTCCGATCGGCCCTAGAGCAGTCCCTTAAAAACAAAAAAAAAACAAAAACAAATCGGGAGAGACATTGCAGTTTCAAAATTGATCGACTCCAGTAAATTACACGACAGTTCAGTCCAACAATTGTCCAGTTCAAGCTCTGAAATAAAAATAAAAAATACTATGAGTGCAGGGACTCGGAGACAGGCGTGGTAAAGTCCAGTTGAAGGTCTTGCAGCCCTGCTCAATAGTCACGCCAATCCAGTGCAGCTCGGTCCCTCAGTCCCCCTCTCTGTACAGTATCGCTGTGTACGGTCCCCCTCTCTGTACAGTATAGCTGTGTATGGTCTCCCTCTCTGTACAGTATAGCTGTGTATGGTCTCTCTCTCTGTACAGTATAGCTGTGTACGGTCTCTCTCTCTGTACAGTATAGCTGTGTACGGTCCCCCTCTCTGTACAGTATAGCTGTGTACGGTCCCTCTCTCTGTACAGTATATCTGTGTATGGTCTCTCTCTGTACAGTATAGCTGTGTATGGTCTCTCTCTCTGTACAGTATAGCTGTGTATGGTCTCCCTCTCTGTACAGTATAGCTGTGTACGGTCTCTCTGTACAGTATAGCTGTGTACGGTCTCTCTCTGTACAGTATAGCTGTGTACGGTCTCTCTCTCTGTACAGTATAGCTGTGTACGGTCTCTCTGTACAGTATAGCTGTGTACGGTCTCTCTCTCTGTACAGTATAGCTGTGTATGGTCTCTCTGTACAGTATAGCTGTGTACGGTCTCTCTCTCTGTACAGTATAACTGTGTATGGTCTCTCTGTACAGTACAGGTGTGTACAGTCTCTCTCTCCGTACAGTATAGCTGTGTATGGTCTCCCTCTCTGTACAGTATAGCGGTGTATGTCTCTGTACAGTATAGCTGTGTACGGTCTCTCTCTGTACAGTATAGCTGTGTATGGTCTCTCTGTACAGTATAGCTGTGTACGGTCCCCCTCTGTACAGTATAGCTGTGTACGGTCTCTCTCTGTACAGTATACCTGTGTACGGTCTCTCTCTCTGTACAGTATAGCTGTGTACGCTCTCTCTCTGTACAGTATACCTGTGTACGGTCTGTCTCTCTGTACAGTATAGCTGTGTACAGTCTCTCTCTGTACCGTATAGCTGTGTACGGTCTCTCTCTGTACATTATAGCTGTGTACGGTCTCTCTGTACAGTATACTTGTGTATGGTCTCTCTCTGTACAGTATACCTGTGTACGGTCTCTCTGTACAGTACAGCTGTGTACGGTCTCTCTCTCTCTGTACAGTATAGCTGTGTACGGTCTCTCTCTGTACAGTATAGCTGTGTACGGTCTCTCTGTACAGTATACCTGTGTACGGTCTCTCTCTGTACAGTACAGCTGTGTACGGTCTCTCTCTCTCTGTACAGTACAGCTGTGTACGGTCTCTCTCTCTCTGTACAGTACAGCTGTGTATGGTCTCTCTGTCTGTATAGTATAGCTGTGTACAGTCTCTCTCTCTGTACAGTATAGCTCTATGCAGTTGGGCATGGTCCCTCCCCTCTCTGTACAATCCAGCTCTGTGTGGTTGGGCATGGTCTAGCCTGTTCACATGATACACCCCAGCACAGTTTGGCCTCTTAGAATCCAGTCCAGTCCAGTCCAGTCCAGTCCAGTCCGGTCCGGTCCGGTCCGGTCCAGTCCAGTGGCCAGTGTACAGTGTGTACAGTCAAGTACAGTCCAGTTCAGTGCATTGTCAAATTGGTTCTGTGAGTGTGTGCGTGTGTGTGCGCGCGTGCACTCATGCGAGTCACGGACACAGACGGCGATGGTGCAGGCCGTAGGAGGGAGAGACAAAAACAGAGGGAAGCTATGGCCATACGAGTAGGATGGCGACAGGAGAGGGATGTACTGGTACTGAGTGAGATGGCTATAGCAGTGGGCTGTACTGGTACAGGTGGGAATGAGATGGCTATAGGAGTGGGATGTACTGGTGCTGAGTCAGATGGCTATAGTAGTGGGCTGTACTGGTACAGGTGTGAGTGAGATGGCTATAGGAGTGGGATGTACTGGTGCTGAGTCAGATGGCTATAGCAGTGGGCTGTACTGGTACAGGTGGGAATGAGATGGCTATAGCAGTGGGCTGTACTGGTACAGGTGTGAGTGAGATGGCTATAGGAGTGGGATGTACTGGTGCTGAGTCAGATGGCTATAGCAGTGGGCTGTACTGGTACAGGTGGGAATGAGATGGCTATAGCAGTGGGCTGTACTGGTACAGGTGTGAGTGAGATGGCTATAGGAGTGGGCTGTACTGGTACAGGTGGGAGTGAGATGGCTATAGGAGTGGGCTGTACTGGTACAGGTGGAAGTGAGATGGCTATAGCAGTGGGCTGTACTGGTATAGGTGGGAGTGAGGAGGAGAGGAGTGTAAGAAAGGAGGAGTAACAGCTGGAGGAGAGAAGACCGTTATCCCTGATGATGGAGTGTAGGACGGAGGGAGAGAGAGAGAGAGGGGTAAGTGCAGTCGGAGAGCAGACACTGACGAGCACTGCTCAGAACCAGCCCCTCGCTCACGCCCAGTGCATCGTGCGGTGCGGTGCGGTGCGGTCTGTCTACAGTCAGGTGACCAGGAGCTCCTCTGGGGGCGGGGCTAATGAAGACGGGGGAACAGCCCATTGGCCGTAGTGTGCGACCTCCCTCTCTCTCTATCTCTCCACCACCATGGCACAGTCCATCCCTCACAGTCCATACACACACACACACACACACACACACACGCGCACACACCCTGTCCAGCATCGGTCCACCAGGTTTAGATGTATACAAGCCTCACTGTTCGGTACATTCTCAGTTGTTTTTATATCAGAGGGATTTTTTTCTCAAATGGAGTGCAAATATGCAAGTTCAAGATAGCGGAGTATCATTATTATTACAAAGATATGATGGCAGGGTGATGGGGGATATCGTACGGTCATTTACAGTAAACTACTTTTTTTTTTTTTTTATATACACACCTGGTGTACAGATACTATGTACATACTCAATGTTCAAGCAGGAGGTTTTCCCCCCCTCTCTCTCTCTCTCTCTCTTTCGGTCTCAGAGCAAGTGCCTGTGGTTTTGTTCTGTCTCTCTCCCTGAGGGGCCCTCCTCTTAGTGCCGATGTGTACGTGTGTGTGTATGAGTGTGTGTGTGTGTGTGTGTGAGTACGTGTGTGTGCACGTGCGTGTGTGTTTATGAGAGATATGTGAGTGTGTGTGTGAGTGCTACGTGAGTGTGAGTGTATATGAGTGTGTGTGTGTGTGTGTATGTGTGTGTGTGCGCGTGCGTGTGTGTATGAGTGCTACGTGAGTGTGTGAGTGTGTGTGTGTGTGTATGAGTGCTATGTGAGTGTGTGTGTGTGTGTATGTGCATGTGTGTATACGTGTGTGTGTATATGAGTGATATGTGAGTGTGTGTGTGTGTGTGTGTGTATGAGTGATATGTGTGTGTGTGTGTGTGCGTGTGTATGAGTGCTACGTGAGTGTGTGTGTGTGTGTGTGTGTGTGTGCGTGTGTATGAGTGCTACGTGAGTGTGTGTGTGTGGCTGGGCCGTTAGCTGTTCTTCAGCAGCAGTCTGTCCTCTGGGCAGGAGAAGGGGAGCAGCTGGCAGGCTTCAGGGGCCACCAGGCAGCAGGAGCGCAGATCCACACACTGCAGGGAGGAGCAGCGGCGGAGCAGCGGCAGGGACTGCTCCGTCACCTTCACACAGCCTGCGGGGGATACACACATACAGGAGCACAGACACACACACACACACACACACACACACACACGTATACGCACATACACACGCACACACACACACACACACACACACACACACACACACGTATACGCACATACACACGCACACACACACGCACACGCGCGCACATACACGCACATACACACACACACACACACACGTATACGCACATACACACGCACGCACATATACACACGCACATGCACACGCGCACACACACACACACACACATACACACACACACACATACACATGCGCACACGCACATATACGCACATACACACTCACACACACACACACACACACACACACACACACACACATGAATGCATGCACATGCACGCACACACAGAAGTACACACCAGAGAGAGGAGAGAGAGAGAGGGGGGGGAGAGAGAGATCAACAACACTGAAAAGATATAGGTCTGTTTCAGTTTTTAAGCTTTAAAAAAAAAAAGGCATAGTTTGGATGCACATTCCATCGATTTAGATCCATTTTTATACTCCATATTTTGAACATCCAATCATCTAATCATACGCATATTGAATCGTCCAATCATACTCCACTCCAACTGAGGAGCATTCAGACTAGCAGGGGTGTCAGTAACTTCATGTGGTCTGTATCCATTAACAATCTTAAATCCACCGAATATTTGAAGCACAAAATTTCACAAAATCACACAATGCAGCTCCAATATCTTAAGTGTCTCAAATTCGTGCAAGAATTGATGACAGGGCGGATTCAGTAAAATATTTATGAAAGAAATTGTGCCAGAAACAAAAAGGTCTTGCGCACGGACATTGTAACCCGTTTTTTGTGCTTTACCCAGGAATGTTTCTGCTTTTGCTCACAATACAGCCATGGCACAAGATCTCCATGAATCTTACTAGATTCTGAAAAACGGCCTCCCACTCCGGTTCACACAGGACGGCAAAACGAAAAATAGCCAGAACATTAAAATCGGCCCCCCCCCAAAAAAAAACACCCTACTGCACAGGGACGGGGGTGGGGGGGGGTTGCTGGGGGGAATGGATCCACCGGAAAGCAATTACCGCTCAACAGCTGCACCCGAGATCGCCACGGTAACAGAAGCGGTTTCAGAACAGAGCGGTCGGTTGTGTGGGGGTAACGCAGCGGCTCCGCATCGGTGGAGCCTTTCCCCCTTAGGCCCGGGCGCGGTGTCCGCCGGCCTCACCCTAACCCTAACCCTAACCCTAACCCTCACCTGCCAGATTGATGTGGGTGAGGCTGTCCCGCAGCGGGGAGATGGGCGAGGTCAGCGTCTGCACCGTCTGGTCCGTCACGTTGCAGCACTGGCTCAGGTCCAGCTTGGCCAGGTGGGGCAGGTACCGCACCAGGAGGCGGGACGAGCCGTCCGTCACCTCCAGCCCGGCCAGCCGCAGCTCCGTCACGTTCTGGAACCTTCCGCGGTTCTCGCTGTGACCTGGGGCCAGGGGCGGGAGCGAGAGACCAGAGTTCAGGGGTCAGAGGTCAGGACGCCAAACAGCACGCGGTGGTGTGCATCGCCAACATCGCGTGCGAAACCTCTTGCTTCTGTGAACCGAAACTCGTAAAAACAGTAAAATACAATTTAAGAAGAACCTCCCCCATTTTATGAGCAAAGTTTTATGATTTAATCGTGGGTCATGAGACATTTATGGAACATAATCCATGCGTGTGCAAAAAAAAAAAACAGGCTATTTTGCATGCCACTGACACACAGATACAAGAAACATAGGCATAAATAAATAAAATTATTATTATTCTTTTTTTAAAAATCTCTAAAGCACATCACTGCGTGAAACACAGGAGACTGCACCAGCAGCTCAACAGATACTTAACAGAAACATTTGGAGACCAACTTGGTGTCAGCGTTTCATAGCTAATGAACTGGTGTGGATGCTGGAGAGGTGGGTGTGATATGAGGAAGAGCAGCCGTACACTGAGTTTACAGTACGGCATGTAGAGGTGTTGATACAGTGGTCTCTGTCTCCGCCAATTTTCATGATTTCCTTTCGATCAGCAGCCAATATAGACTTTGGAAACAGTTGGAGTCGGAGTGGTGACTCTTTAGCTGACCACTGACCAGTGACCGAAACCAAGCACTCAAGTGCAGGAGCACACATGAGAAACCAGCGGGCACAGCGCCCCTCCCAGGATTTGAGCTGGAGATCCCAGCATTACGCCCGTGGCAGACCTGCACGTGCGTCAGCAGGGGGCGCCAGCAGCTCCCTCAGGTTCGAGTCCTTCAGGTCCTCCACCCTGCTGAGGTCCAGGAGACGCAGGCAGGGGCACGTCGCCTGGCACAGCGCCGAGACGCAGGACCAGGGGCACCCCGAAACATTCAGCTCCTGCAGACCTGCGTGCGGAGGGAGGGAGGGAGGGGTCATTACTGACACACCGCTAATGAGAGAGGGGTCATTACTGACACACTGCTAATGAGGCAGAGCTTGTTACAGACACACTGCTAATGAGGGAGAGCTCAGTACTGACACACCGCTAATGAGGGAGAGCTCGTTACAGACACACTGCTAATGAGGGAGAGCTCAGTACTGACACACCGCTAATGAGGGAGAGCTCGTTACAGACACACTGCTAATGAGGGAGAGCTCAGTACTGACACACCGCTAATGAGGGAGAGCTCGTTACAGACACACTGCTAATGAGGGAGAGCTCAGTACTGACACACCGCTAATGAGGGAGAGCTCAGTACTGACTCACTGCTAATGAGGGAGAGCTCAGTACTGACACACTGCTAATGAGGGAGAGCTCAGTAATGACACACCGCTAATGAGGGAGAGCTCAGTACTGACACACCGCTAATGAGGGAGAGCTCAGTACTGACACACCGCTAATGAGGGAGAGCTCAGTACTGACACACCGCTAATGAGGGAGAGCTCAGTACTGACACACCGCTAATGAGGGAGAGCTCAGTACTGACACACCGCTAATGAGGGAGAGCTCAGTACTGACACACCGCTAATGAGGGAGAGCTCAGTACTGACACACCGCTAATGAGGGAGAGCTCAGTACTGACACACCGCTAATGAGGGAGAGCTCAGTACTGACACACCGCTAATGAGGGAGAGCTCAGTACTGACACACTGCTAATGAGGGAGAGCTCAGTACTGACACACCGCTAATGAGGGAGAGCTCAGTACTGACACACCGCTAATGAGGGAGAGCTCAGTACTGACACACTGCTAATGAGGGAGAGCTCAGTACTGACACACTGACACTGCTAATGAGGGAGAGCTCATTACTGATGCACTGATAATGAGGGAGAACTCAGTACTGACACACCGCTAATGAGGGAGAGCTCAGTACTGACACACCGCTAATGAGGGAGAGCTCAGTACTGACACACCGCTAATGAGGGAGAGCTCAGTAATGACACACTGACACTGCTAATGAGGGAGAGCTCAGTACTGACACACTGATAATGAGGGAGAGCTCAGTACTGACACACCACTAATGAGGGAGAGCTCAGTACTGACACACCGCTAATGAGGGAGAGCTCAGTACTGACACACTGCTAATGAGGGAGAGCTCAGTACTGACACACTGACACTGCTAATGAGGGAGAGCTCAGTACTGACACACTGATAATGAGGGAGAACTTATAACTGACACACCATGCTACTGACACACTGTGTTAATTACACACACCATTGAGGGGACCATTACTCACTGTGCAGTACTGACGCACACTGCTGACAGGGGACGAGTCACGACTGACACACACTCTGACAAAAAGAATTACTGACACACTGCACTACTGACCCTCTCCCTTTTGGGGGGGGGGGGGGGTGGAATTACTGACACACTGCACTACTGACCCTCTCTCTAATGGGGGGGGGGGCAGTGGAATTACTAAGACGCTCAATACAATGAAACAATATAATGGAATCTTCACACGTTTGTTCCCAATGTGTGCGTATACACATAGAAACCAGACCCACTGGGAGGGTGACCCACCCTGTAAACGATTGATCAGCCACATGAGCTGCTTCTTGGAGATGTTGGTACAGCCCAGATCTAGGGAGATGGGCTGCCTCCGGATTATACCACTCAGCATTGGAGGGGTGATCGAGCGCTGCCCACTCAGGTCAATCTGAGTCCACAATCTTTTGTCACAGCACCTGGGAGACGCAAGGAAAAGTGGGATAAGATTAAATTAATTTTAATGAGAAAGGGGGGGAAAAATCATATGGACAAAAGTTCAGCCTGTATGAGGGCGCATTGCACAAATCACTCAACACCGAGAACAAGATTCGGCCATTTGAACTGTACCCCCTACCCGACAACACTGTAAAACAAACCAGCATTACCCAACTGCAGCCCTTCCAGCATGTCTCTACATTCACATTAACAAGCAGGTTCTCCGTCACACATGCACATTTTCAAGCTTCATGAATTTGGGAAGAAACGGGATCCCCTCGTGAGAGAGCACTCCTCCACAGCTCAGAATAACCGAAAAACCTTCAGCTTCGAACAAAGATGCCCAGGGCCAAAACTCCACCAGCCGTCGCCTTTACAGACAACCCCTACTCGTACTAACAAGTACCAATTAACCTTTCCCACTGTGTTGTTAGAGCAGCGATAGCTAGACTGATAACGACGCACAGATTTACATGGCCCCGAAGCAGAGATTGGTTAAGCTAAACTGGGGACAGACACATCCTGCAGACACCCAAGAGTTAGACTGAGCCAGTGCAGTAGCAGTGAGCCTCACGAATCAGACGGATAATTTCGTGGCACCACCAGCCTAACGCCGCGATGTGGGATTCCAGGCATGCTCGTCGCTACAGAAGCAGCGGCGAGTTTCTTAATCTGGAAAAATCACGACTGAAAAATTTGTGCGCTTCCCAACCCGAAGGACCAGTCCGTAAAAATATCACCGGCTAAAACTGGCTTGAGCCAGACAGAGGGAAACTGCAACTGAAAACGCATCCCAGCTGTAACCTCCCTTGTTCCAGAAGTCTCTATTTGGGCAATACCTAGAATGTGGCCCAGTGACAAAACACTGAAAGAGACTGGAACACACCTGTGGCATTCAAAAGACATGATGGAATGTACCTTACATATTCTAGAATATACAGCCCACAGAATGTACCGTACATATTCTAGTATATACAGAGAACAAAATGTACCGTACATATTCTAGTATATACAGCGAACAAAATGTACCGTACATATTCTAGATTACAGTGAACAGAATGTACCGTACATATTCTAGATTAACAGTGAACAGAATGTACCGTACATATTCTAGTAAAGGCAGTGAACGTTTTCACCATATGCGCATAATGATCAACAGTACAATCTTTTCCCGTTATAAACTCTCCTTTGTTTTCAGTGTAGATTTTAACTGATTTGCATATCCTGCCGTGCTGCTCATTTGATGAGTGAATCTCACAAGCGGATGATGTAATATCTGCTTTAATCGACTCTGACGCAGAAGAAGCGCGTTTTCTTATCGTCGACATTTTACTGACCCAGGAGTCCCAGGGCACCACCGGATGATCAACCTTCACGGACGAACTGAACAAGTGATAGAATTAAACTGGATTTCACCGTTCGTTATTGAAAATAAGACCTGTACAAATATGAAGCCCCGCCCACAAATTCTCACACGGCATTCTCTGAAACCGGGGGACCACACATTTCTTTTCAAGAAGCTGAATCTATCCAGGACTGCAGTCAATTAACAAACGTGACATTTGAGCCCATTTCAAATCTCATCCCGTGAATTTAGCATTAATTAAGACCTAAAATAAATGTCAGACTGAGGACCGTGCGAAGGTGCCTTAATCGGCATCACGTGATTGGAGGATGAGAATGTAGGGTAAGAATGCAGGGCATGAAAAACCGTAATTGCTCCAAGAATGAAAGTACAAAAACGGAAATTCTACTGTACAGATGCCAACGTGTTATAAAGCGAACGGCACATAATAAATTTCAGGAGCCATCACTAAAGTCATTTTGCCAAATAATGTACACTTTTTTTGCTCAACACATCTCGAAAATAAAATGGCCAAGTTAACGGTAACAATAACAAACAAAAAAAATGTAAAAGCCAGAAAGGGCCAGTTCCTTGGTAATGGAATGAAGTTCATGTTTCAACAGAGTTTGTTTAATTTGAGAGACACATTTACCAGTCAGATGAAGGACTGGCATGCGTACAAATGCTAAGCAACACAAGGATTATGAAAATGACATTTGCCAAGGTAAATTAACTGACAACCCTAATACTCCATAGTTTTTTTTTCTAATTCTCACTTCTTATGATTTTCTGATAATCTTTCTTCAAGGGCTAATGCTATTTTGGTCCCCTTACATTGAGGCAAACACAAATCCAATCCAAAACCAGGTCTGCCTCATGTTACATAAGGCCAGGGAATCACAACATACGCTGAACCGTTCCAGGATTTTGCGCCAACTCCCGGTCATAATTATTTAATTAGCCCAATCATGTCTCGATCTGACATTTGTATAAGGAACCAGCTACAGCCGCAGATTGCAAGCGTAACCTAAATATAATTTTTTCCTGTGCTCAAGTACCAGCGTAGCACTGCAAGCACTTCAAGTAAGAACAGAAGCACAAATGGGGTGAGCACTGCTGTTCAAAAGACAGCCCAAAGACATGCATGCTCCAGGGCTCAGCGGTAAAATGAGATGTCAATGTGACCACACTGATTAAATAAAGATTAAATAAAGAGACTGCAACAGCACAGTGAGCCAACAGCACCATCGATGCACAGATCTATCAGGCTGTGGAATCATGATGATAGGTGATATTCATCAATGCACAGCAACACAATAACTTCAAAGCAGTAAACAACATGAGCAAAAAAATTTTAAAAGTGTCATTATTATTAGTTTGTTTACAAAGGCAGAAGCCACCATTTTTCTACAGGATCTTTACTACTTATTCATTTATTCTGGATGTATCCAATATTAAGACAGACACAACAAACAACAAACCCTCTATATACCTACTAAATAGTTTCTATTTTTTTGTTTGTTCTACAATTTATCTGTTTACTAAACTATGAAAGATTTTTTTGAAGCGCTCTCCATTCACTTAGCATCGTGAGAATCCTACGCTAGTTATTAAACAAACGGGTGGCGGTTACCTCGGCAACTGCTAGGAGAAATCCGGTGGCATCCTGTGCTAATCTGAATCTCAAACGCTGGAAAACACTGCAGCCGATATGGTTAGATAACTAGCTAGCGCTAACTACGTCCTTCAGCCAGCAAGTAATATTGCGGTTAAAAATTAAAAAAAAGACTCCGTACTAGCTAATAGCTACGATAGCCAGCTAACTAGAAAGAATATAAAATGGCTACACTTTCTACTACGCCGGCTACTAAGCTAACTAGCTCACCTCACCAGCCAGAAAGAGAAATTCTACACTGCACAGGTGACCTGATTTGATAGTAGGCATTGATATTGTCAGACAAACAAACAATCGTCATGAATAATAAAAGCAACTTTGGGTTGGGTCACAACAAACATGGATCAATATTCTCTGGGCGACAACTGAAAAAAAAAAAATTTGCGCACCCGTGAACTGTCCTACCGACATATTCAAAAACAAACAGCACCGTTATGAGGCAATTTGGTACGGAAAGGCTACATTTGACTACAATGATCACCCCTGTGACTCATCAAAGCTAAAGCTAATGTTAGCATATTCAGCAACAACAAACATACTTTTATACTAGACTACTAGGGGAATCAACGGCAGCGTGGCGAGAAGCTGTAGACCAGAGATCATCAACTCTGGCCCTCGAGTCCAAATCCAGCCCTGGTTTTCTTTTCTCCCGGGTAATCAGTGATTACTGATTGGCCAGACTGCCTTCGCACCTGACTCCCCAGGCAAAGGCAGGGTGGAAAACCAGCAGTTCCAGGCCATTCGAGGACCGCGAGTTGCTGATCCCTGCGCTCCAGACCCGAGCTGCGCCGTCGACGCCCACGCCCGCGCCCACGCCCGCGCCCGCGCCCACGCCCGCGGCCACGCCCAACCGGCGGAACGCGTTCCGGGCCGACGGCAGACTCACCACCGGCTCCAGGTCCGGCACACCCGCATGCAGACGCACAGCTCCCTCTGGCTGAGGTGCTGGAAGACTCGGAGCCACACGTCCCGGGGCATGACGTGGGCCTTGCCGCAGTCCAGCGGGAGGCAGTGCGGCTCGGGGCAGGCCGGCGGGGGGCGCACCAGGTGCCTCTCCATCTGCACGGGCCGGGGGGGCGAGGGCACGGCGGGGGGGCTGCGCTTGAGGACCTGGGACCGGGGGCCCAGGCGGGACGGGTGGGGCGAGGAGGCGGCGCCCGTGGGGCTCTCGGTGGTCGAGTTCGTGGTGGAGTTGGCGGCGGGGCCCAGGCCCCCCCCGCCGCCGCCGCCGTTGGTGCTGCTGCGCTGCTGCGCCTGCCGGCCCCCGTGCAGCTTGCTCCCGCGGCTCCCCCCTTTGCTGCGCCGGTGGTTGGACCCCCCCACCATGTTCTTCTCCGGGCCGGCCGGGTCGCGCCCCCCAGCCCGGGTGCGGCCGTTCCGCGTCTCCGAGCCGTTGCTGTGCTTGCCGGAGCCGCCGCCCCCGTCCTGCAGGATGAGGGGCGTGTGGGTGGAGGAGGGCGACGGCTGGGTGGAGGAGAGCGGGGAGGGCGGGGGCGAGAGGGGGGGTTTCCGCCCCCGTTCCTCCTCCTTGTCCTCCGCCTCCTCGGCGGCGGGGCCCTTGCGGCCGCGGGACTGGGCGTCGCCCCTCCGGCCGGGCCTCTCGGCCCCGCCCTCGCCGTCCTCCTCCTCGCCGCCGCCGCCGTCGCCGTCCGAGTCGTCGCTGGCGCTGAAGCCCAGCTCGGCCAGGCGCCGGTACCGTTCGCGGTTGCGTTCGCGCGCGCTAGCGGCCGCCGTGGCCGCCGCCGCCGCGCCCCCGCCGCGCCCGCCGTAGGGGACCGGGGAGGCGGGCTCGGAGCTCCCGCAGGCCTCGGAGCTGGAGTGCGAGTCGGAGGCGGAGTCGGACTCTGAGCTGGACGAGCTGGACGAGCTGGACTCCTGCACGCGCTCCAGCAGCTGGCACATGCGCTTGAAGCGCTCCAGCTTCTCGCGCTGGTGCGAGCGCTGGTCGGCCGGCTGGCTCGCCGCGGGGGCGCTGGTCTGGGACGGGGCGCCGCCCGCCCCCCCGGAGCCCTGGCCGGAGCCCGAGGAAGAGTTAAACCCCCCAGTGTCCGAAGAATTCATTTTCTGTTTCTGAAAAAAAATTAAATTAAATTTGATAAATAAAAAAATTCAGTCAGCAATGGCAACGACATACATTCGTACTGAGCAGCTGGCAAAGTACAAAGAGATACACCCAAGCTCCACATTCAAATCTCAGGGAAATGCACC
Source organism: Anguilla anguilla (assembly GCF_013347855.1). Lineage (NCBI taxonomy): Eukaryota > Metazoa > Chordata > Actinopteri > Anguilliformes > Anguillidae > Anguilla > Anguilla anguilla. Next base: position 28,077,035 of record NC_049217.1, on the reverse strand, counting down.
TCGATTCCCTCTCGCATTGTAAATCAGTCCTGATAATAGCACCAGCTAAATTCATGCAATATTACATCCAAATACATCAGAGATGTTTCTTCGCTTTTCTGTTAAAACCCACGTGAAATTAGAATAGCTAATTACAGACATTAAAATGTATGAACACGTCCGCAGTCTATATATAGCCGTTTTATTACCAACAGACAGAAGTACCTTTTTCAAGTGTTTTTCTTTTCCTCCTTTCATCTGAGAGAGTGAGAGAGGGAGAGGGGGAGGGAGGGAGGGGGAGAGATGGAGAAAGCAGCCCAGTCAGAGCCATTAATGTGCCTTGCCCTTATTACACTCACATCTGCCCGAGCCTTTTTCCCCGGCAGGTTTTGGGCCTCCCGGACCCACGTAACGCTGATAACACGCGTGTACGTGCATCACAAACGCAGCTCAGAACAAACTGACCACTTCATTACAGCGAAGGCACGTCAGAGTTACGTTATGGTCAGAAGCCGCAATGCTGGCGTTCGATTGGCTGCTCCTGCCAGGAACGCATTCGTTTATATCCATGTGGGAAGATGCACGGGCAGCATTACAATTCCCGATGACATCACTGGACATGGTGACAAGGGGCAGCAGACACATACGGTCTCTCCCAAACCACAGCGCAAAATTTTACACTCATCCGTCAGGTGGACGAAGCTGCAGTTGTAGTCTTCACATTGGGCACAATTAGATTCGGTAGACCACCTACCACTCTGCCACCTCCCAAACTGAGAGAGAACAGACAGAACCTGACCCCCTCTAGCAGGGTCAGGGGTCAATTTCAATTCCCGTCCAATCGATGCAGGAAATGAACAGATATCCAATTAATGTCTTAGAAAGCTGCCATAACCAGATTTGACCGAAATGGTGGAGCTGAAATGGAAACCACACCCGCGACCCTGAACCCTCCCCTAAGACCTCAGTGGGACCTCTGACCTTCTTTTTGGGCCCGCTGTCCTGAGGAAGCTCTTTCTCCTTCTTGCGCTTGTGGCCGTCCTGCCTACCCCCGTCCTCAGAGGAGACGGTCTTCTTCTTGTTGGGAGGGGGGTCGTCCGTCAGCTTCCACCGCCCCACCTCTCCGTTATCCATCCGCCGCTTCCCTGAGCCGTCAGCCTGGTCCTGGGGAGGGAACAGGAAGGGGTGGGGGGGGGCGGGGGGGAAAGGGGGTATCATCCACATTTCCCCCTCTGTCTGCCAGCTACAGTTCCAGTGGTTTACAAAGAATCACGGGAGTTGTATGGTTCCTGCGGTTTACAAAGGATCATGGGAGTAGTAGTGTCGACGGTTCATGTGATTTACAATGGATCACAGGAGTTGTAGTGCCTACGGTTCCTGCGGTTTACAAAGGACCATGGGAGTTGCCTCACCTTGCTGGTCTTGCCTTCCTTGTGACACTTCGGACACTCCCAGCAATTGGGTATTTCGTCGTTTATGATCCCCTCAGCTTTACCCATCTGGAAGAAGCCCACAGAAACGCAGAAGTATAAAAACCAGCCTGCACGCCAAACAGAAACGGCTAAGAACATAGGCAGAATTTCTCTTGAATTTTTAATGAATTATTATTTGCATTGCATATTAACATGACGTAATTATGCATGTTGTGTGTAGTCCTGTGTGTAGTTATACTTCTGCAAAACCAGCCAACCCAAGAATGGGACACTAAAGTTAAAGTGATTTGATTTATTGATTGATTGATTGATTGATTGATTGACTGATTGATTGATTCTATTCCACAGATTTCCAGGAGTGTCCCAACCACCTTTTTCCAGGGTCACGGAATTCTGTTCCAGTTTTCCCCCCCATTTGGCCCAGGGTCTATTTGCCCCTTCCGTAAAAACAGAGGCTACTGCCTCCAGCACACCTTGAGGCAGCTGTAATACAGGGCAGTTTCAATACAACCGTCGTTAGCATTTCAAACTGAGGCCACAGAAGCTGATCACACCTCATCTTTTGTAAACCCAGCGAGTTAAAAAAAAAAAAAATGTATATAAAAAAACAACAACACACACTTGACTGTTAAATGAGTACAGTTAGTTTTAGGGGGGAAGAAAAAGAAATGGGATGTCACGGGGACACCAGTTTCTCTACATACCACGGTTTAAAAAAAAAAAAAATACAGATCTTATCAAACTGGAGGACGTTTATAAGACCGTGAAAACAAACACACCAGGAAACCAAGAAACGGTGGGTTTTTTGTGGGACAGTTATGGCACCATCAAAATCTGGCACGCCGTTTAAGAAAGCTGGAGAAAGAGAGACGAGCGATTGTTACCAACGGTAACGACGTCGAACGCTCCAGCAGGACACACACACACACACGTACAGCATGACTGTGCTTTAACCCTTTGATGAGCAGAGGTCTTTTTGGAATGCTTTCTTTTCCAAAAATTCCATGTCTGTGTACCAGATCTCATGGTAACTCAACATTGCTTTCAGTTACTAGCAGTGATTGTGACATCAGCATCAGAATGTTCAGTTGAGAACGTTCCAATCAGATGTTTGTGATCTCACGCCTTTAAAGGGTTATTGTGATTGACAGAGTAGCTGGGCCATGCAAGGTAAGTTCAGTGGGAATAGGAGGGAGAATGAGCAGGTATGTACATTGTGCACCAACACTAACTGCACTCGAAATGCCCGACCTGGGCATGTTGTGGCATGCGTACGACAAGTTAAAGAAACAAAGCAGAGAAATGAGGTGACATATTGGATATAAAGGATATACTGCTCAGCCTGAACAACAGGCTTCTGCAATATGACAAACACCCTGCGCTACACATACAAACACACACACACACACACACACAGGCAGACAGACAGAAAAAGTACCACACAGACAGACCTTTGGACAGAAGGACAGATATTGCTCACAACATAGACAGACCTCTACAGATAGACAGACAGTACCAGACAGACATTATGCACTACACAGACAAAAATCACAGACTGACCTGTAGCCAGGAGAACAGACAAACAGCACCACACAGAAACGGACCTTTTAGACAGGAGGACACACAGACAGACAGACGGACGTGGAGCATCGCGCACGCATACTGACCTGTAGCCAGGAGGACAGACGGACGGCACCGCACACAAACGGACCTTTTAGACGGGAGGACACACACGCAGACAGACGGACAGACGGACGCACACACAGACCTTGAGGCAGCCCGGGTGAATGATCTCGTTGCAGATGGTGCACTCCATGAGAGAGAGGCTGAACTTCTCCTCCTCGCTGTCCACAGTGTCCTCCTTCCCCGCCTCACCGCAGGACAGACACACGGCCGTGTGCGGAAGCACGGGCTATTTTGGGGGGGGGTGGGGGGGGGGGTATGGGGGGGCACAGTTAGCGCTATATATACACGGTTCAGCTAATACCAGGGTTTTAATGCAAACATATCACTTATTTCACTGTCAGTGGTAATCCATGCTATTATATAAAGCACTTCGAACGTTGCATGCAAAGTGCTATATAAATAAACGCATTATTATGAATCGCGCAGCACTTAGGTGTATCTCTCTTTGTACTTGGTGAACTCGTCAGTACACTAATTTAGTTTGAGGTAAACACAGATATCTGTGGTACAACCAGCCCACTTATACCTCATGGCACAAAGCACTGGCATTCATCTGGGCATGTTTTTTTTTTTTTTTTTTTTTTTTTTTTTTTAAACCTTTTTTTTTTTTTTTTTACCTGCCCTTGTGTTTGCATCCTTAAAGAAAGCCCTCTGATCTCAGACTTGAAGACCAGACACGGGAGGAGTTTTTAAAAATTCAAGGGATCAATAAAATTGATTAAAGAAGCTATTTTAGGTCCTCCTGACAGAACAGGAGGACATGGGCATAAATTAGCTTGAGGTAAATTTGCATGGGGAAGTATTTCTTCCTGCACCAGGAAGAGTTATTTTATCTAACACACAGTGTTACGTTATTGATGTATGGACCTGCTTGCCTGGGTTACAGCAGTGAACACCCTCGAGTTTCAAAAGTCCAGGATTGGCACAGTGCTGAAGACCCTTTAGACAGCTGGCAAAACACATCCTAGGCGAAATGGGCTGGATGGGGGGGGGGGGGTTCATCATTAAAACTTCCTTCTGTCAGTTCTTATGCTACCTGGCAGCCAAACCCACCCATTGGCAAGAGCTGATACTTCCCTCTGCAAGCTGCAATTTTACCCACATTTATGTCACCTGACGGTGTCATCTGCCACATACGCAAATTCAAGTCCATGGCAGCCATTTTGTTTCATCTACAGACTAGGGGCTGCCTAGATCGCCGTGGCAGCCAACGAGAGGCTAATGTGATTTCCAATATAGCTATGACCATTATCTGTATGATGACACAGTGCATACATTTTTCCCCAGAGTGCATTTCAGTGTACTGACAGCAGGGTGCAGTCAGTGAGTCACTCCGGTCAGTGAGCCGGTTTGGTCAGTACGTTGCTCAGGTCAGTGAGCTGTTGTGGTCAGTAAGGCACTCCGCTCAGTGAGCTGGTTTGGTCAGTAAGTCGCTCCGGTCAGTGAGCAGCTCTTGTCAGTAAGCCGGGTTGGTCAGTGAGATGGTTTGGTCAGTAAGTCGCTCTGGTCAGTGAGCAGCTCTGGTCAGTAAGTCGCCCCGGTCAGTGAGCCCCACCCCGCAGCACTCACCGCAGTGCACTGACGGAGCAGGCAGGACTGCTTCATCCTGCCGGGGCCTCCGAACTTCTTCATGTCCTTGCAGAAGTGGCACTCGCCGCACTCGGTCCGCATGCAGGCCTGACAGCGGCGACACCGGGTCCGCCGCCGCCGAGCTCCGCCCAGAGCTTTACTGCCCGACATCCCTGATCCAATCAGCTGCGGGGAGAGAGAGAGGCGGAGTCACGCACTGCCCAATCAGCTAGGGAGACAGAGAGAGGCGGAGTCATGCACTGCCCAATCGGCCGCAGAGAGAGAGAGACGAAGTCACACACTGCCCAATCGGCTGCAGAGAGAGAGAGACGGAGTCACACACTGCCCAATCGGCTGCAGAGAGAGAGAGAGGCGGAGTCACACACTGCCCAATCAGCTGCAGAGAGAGAGACGGAGTCACACACTGCCCAATCGGCTGCAGAGAGAGAGAGGCGGAGTCACACACTGCCCAATCAGCTGCAGAGAGAGAGGAGGAGTCACACACTGCCTAATCAGCTGCAGAGAGAGAGAGAGAGGCGGAGTCACACACTGCCCAATCGGCCGCAGAGAGAGAGGCGAAGTCACATACTGCCCAATATCCCTAATGCAATCAATTGTAGAGAGAGAGGTGGAGTCACATACTGCCCTACATCACTAGTCCAATCAGCTTTGGAGAGAGGTGGAGTCACATAATGCCCTGCATCCCTACTCCAATCAGCCGGGGGGAAGAGAAAGACAGTCAGCCAATCGCGCAGCCTCCCCTGCCGAACATCTAAACCAGGCGTCCCTAACTCCGGTCCCAGAGCGCCACAGGGCCGCCCCACGGGCTCTCATTCACCGGCCAATCAGCAACCTTTTTAGACCCGGGAAACGAGGCTTGGCGACTTAAGAGCCTCAGCACTTAAAAACAACAAGAAAAGCCTGCGCTACCAGGACTGAGGTCACAAGATAAAGAGGCACAAATGCCCCTCACCTTGTCTGAATGATGACACCAACGATGACTGAGTGAGGAACTGACTGAGCTAATCATGCCTGATAGTGCTGGGGTACTGCAGGGTCTCCGGGCCTGGTTCTGGGGTACTGCAGGGTCTCCAGGCCTGGTTCTGGGGTACTGCAGGGTCTCCGGGCCTGGTTCTGGAGTACTGCAGGGTCTCCGGGCCTGGTTCTGGGGTACTGCAGGGTCTCCGGGCCTGGTTCTGGAGTACTGCAGGGTCTCCGGGCCTGGTTCTGGAGTACTGCAGGGTCTCCGGGCCTGGTTCTGGAGTACTGCAGGGTCTCCGGGCCTGGTTCTGGAGTACTGCAGGGTCTCCGGGCCTGGTTCTGGAGTACTGCAGGGTCTCCGGGCCTGGTTCTGGAGTACTGCAGGGTCTCCGGGTTTCTGTGTTCTCCTTAAAACCAGAAACCAACTCAGGCCCGAGAAACCAGGTCAGGTTAGCTGCCACACCCTACGGCTCTCTAGGACCAGACCAGTCCCCTATCACACAGGCCAAGGGAGAAACACCTGTAAAGTGCACCTTAACAGATTAACCTCAGTATAGTGTTCATCAACGGCCTAAAACACACAATCGTGCAACACAGGTCGAGTATCCAGTGGAACAATTCTACAGTCGTTTCCCCCTCTCTTCTATTCAACGCATTCTCAGGAGTTCAGATTGCCTTCCTTAAAAAGCCACTGCAGCTTTTCTTGGTCCTCATGCCAAAATAAACTGTGCTGTTCACTTGACATTTTAGGAAAAGGATTTGTGCTGCAAAAATTCACATAGGGAAACAGAAACACATAAACCTCAATTCATTCTCTACCTCACCCAGATTACACACAACGCATTCTTGTTTGCCTGCAACTGGACTGTAACTATTTGGCCACCAACGACGGAACAAACCACCAGTCAGAAGCGCAGACTTGCTAGTCGTGTTCCAAAACAGAAATTCACAACCTCGGCCTACCGAAAATAACTACAGCCCACGGCTGTTTGTTGGCGGTTCTGGGTGCTAATTGTGCGTTTGAGTCCTGGTGCTGAACGGCAAACAGATGCGGCCTTGTTTCACTGAGTCCTGGCGGGTGCTGTCATCCCATCCGTTGCATGGCAACAACTCCAACTGTTTTGACTAGGGCCGCCCAGCCCCATTCCTGAAGATCTGAAATGTTTCGGTTTTTATTTCAACCCTAATTTGACACACCTGATTCTACTAATTAGCAGCTCAACAAGATCTCTAAGCTGTTGAATTAAGTGTGCTTCGTTAGGGTTGGAGTGAAAACCTACAGGATGGTAGGTCTCTAGCTGTTGAGTGAGGTGTGCTTGGTTAGAGTTGGAGTGAAAACCTACAGGATGGTAGGTCTCTAGCTGTTGAGTGAGGTGTGCTTTGTTAGGGTTGGAGTGAAAACCTACAGGATGGTAGATCTCTGCCCTGATTTCGATGGCACAAACCTAAATGAACATCTGCTTTTTCCAGTCGTGAAAAACTTAGCTCACTTAGACCCATCTCTTACTGTGGTGAGGTTGAATGAATCTCTAGATCAATCACGCCCACACACCCTCTCTCCCAGTGCTTCTGTCGTCTCGCATCATAACCACTATCAAAGATGGCAGCCCGATAATGTGCTTTGAGCCATTGATCCTTCGTGCAGTTACTGCTGTTGAGGGGAGATGCATACTCAGGAAGTTTCGGAAACTATCAGCAACGGAGGAAGAGAACACTGGACATAAAGAAAATTCTATTTCGTGGCAACACCTTAAATATTGATTGACACCTCCCCCCTTTTTTTTTTTTTTTAAAGGAAGATGCCAGGAGGGTGTTAAAATGCACAAAAAAAAACGACTATAATAATTTAAAACGTTGCGCTCTCTCTTGCTTGTTTACCACAGCTTCAAAAAAGGATCAGAGAGACTGGTGACACAAGGCGCGCGTTCAACTCCAGTTCTCAAACGAGCCACTGCATCTTACAAACATGCCAAAAAGCTGTGCAGTCACCCTGCACAGGACAAACAAACCTGCAGGCCGTCCCATTTCAGACGAAGACAGAATGTAAAATTGAGCACAGCACCTACTCCGAACGCCATATACGTAATGCGAAGGGGGTCGGAAAATCTCATAACTGCCTAAACCTGCACACACGTACTTATGCAAGTTGCTCTGGACAAGTGTCTCTGCTAAACAGCCAAATGTGAATGGAAGAACTCCAGGACCAGGGTATGTTTTGGGAAGAGCTCCAGGACCAGGGTTTGGTTTGGGAAGAACTCCAGGACCAGGGTTTGGTTTGGGAAGAACTCCAGGACCAGGGTATGTTTTGGGAAGAACTCCAGGACCAGGGTTTGGTTTGGGATGAGCTCCAGGGCCAGGGTTTGGTTTGGAAAGAGCTCCAGGACCAGGGTTTGGGGACAGCCCTAATGTAGAAGTTTGAAAGCACAAAAGCACAACGTGGTCTCCGCAACAGAACTGGACATGGCCTATCAACAGTGGGGCCCCTGAGGTTTTGGGGGCCATAAGCACAATTTTATTTGGGGGCCCCGACATTTCCTTTGCGGAGGGGGGAATGGAGGACTGTGATAATCGACCGGGAAGGGGGGTGCACATCATTTGCACAGGACCGGGCCGAAACCGACCATCAACCGGCAGTAAACTGGGGCGGCAGGGTAGCACCGCGGTTACAGACTTGGGTACGAGAGGCGGGCTTGCCCCCCAGCTGAGTGGCCAGCCGCTGCCCGGCTGTATAAAAACAGACCGCACGTAAAACCGTAATCTATGTAAACAGCCCCGCACGGGCGCGTCTGCTGAAAGTCAGTATGCAAATGTAACGCTCTCGGTTTACACGGGGGGGGGGGGGGTGCTGTATTTATCACCTCTGCCCGGGTAACCGCGAACCCTCACCGACGGCGGCGAACACGGACCGCCCAAATTCCACTGAAGTACTCAAGCCTTCGCTCGCCTTCGTCAACAGCGCTGACCAACCGCCAGTAAAAATGCTCCACCCCCGCTCGCACCAGCGGCCATATCGCCAGCAACAAGTCAGCAGACAAGACCATTGGTCGCTAAACATTTTCTTTCAGGATACCGTGACTCCTGAGGCAGACATGTTGTATTAAATGCAGGCCTAAATACACAAGGATGAAAATTTTTTTTTTTTTTTTTTTTTTAAACTTCACCAAAAAAAAAAAAAAATCTGAGAGCCCTAGTCACAGTCTGGACCAGACCAGTTTGAGTCCACCATGTCATAAAGCAGGGGTGTCCAATCTTATCCAAAAAGGGCTGGTGTGGGTGCAGGTCTTAGTTCTGGCCCGGCGGTAGTACACATGATTCTGTTTTATCAAGGTCTTGATGGAAGGCTGAATCATGTTTTTTCTTCTTCTGGCGCTTGGCTAAAATAAAAACCTGCACCCACACCGGTCCTTTTCGGATGAGTCCTGACACCCCTGTCACGACCTGGCCAGTGACGGAGCCCCTGCGGTCGTGAGCCTGCCGCGCTTCTTTCCCCGGCTCTCAGAGAGTTCTGCAGCGTCGGAAAAACGCCGCGGACGATCCGCTCGGTTCACCGCGAGCGGCACCTTCCGCTCGGAGAGCCCAACCGCCGCCGCTCTCGAGCGCCGGCTCGATGACATCACGACACGGCCGCAGCTGCAGCGTCAGGCAGCGTTTCTGACGTCTACGCTTCCACGTAACGTGCGGAACCTTCTCCACAAGTTGACAACGCGTTTGTGAACAGTTAAACCCCCCCCCCCCCCTGAAAACACCTTTAAAATAATCTACCAACTTTATTACTTCCCCCCTTCCCCCCTGAACAGCTGGTTCTACACAGAATATCTTTGTTACTTCATAACTCTATATGATCTCTTTTTTTTCTTTTCTTTAAGTGCCAAGTCACCGGCAGGGCGGGCTGGAAAATGGGCACAGGTGCCCTGACAAACCGAACGGCTTTCTGTCACTAAGGGAGAGGACAGAGGGCAGGGTCATTAGACCAGCTCACACAAACATTAGGAACACCAGGCAGCTGGTGTAAGGAGCAGAGAGAGCGACACTTCGCACCCCTGCAGTGCGTCGCCGTTAGCGATGACAACAAGATCCATTCTGCAATGGACTAAATGACTGAACAGTTACTTTTAAAAAAAAGAAAAAGAAAAAGAAAAAAGGGGAACATTAAACACATAATTAAATGTCAATCTATCAAAAAACTCCAGACATTTCAGATATCCTTCCTCATTTTCCTCCCCTCCATCTTAATGGTCTACTGTCAGTTACATCATCGCAAATTCTTCAGCGCACGCAACACACCCTAAAAACATTTAATTACAAGCAACTTTCTCTTTTTGGGACATACAAAAAGAGAGTGTTGCTTGTTTTTCTTGCGACATACAAAAATGTGCTATGTATACAAACACAACTTCATTTTGGCACGGGCTGTACCTGCTACTGTATTCAACAGTTCAGTTTCCCACCATTACATTAACATTACAATAACATTACAATTACAGCACTCTGGCCTACGAGGCTAGTTGGCTACTGTAGGTATCCGTGGCGACTCCAGTGCAAACACAGAAATTTGTGGCCCTCATTAAACGCCAATGTTATTGTCGTTGTTATACGACATGACCAGCCGAGGCCATATTTCAAACCCAGATGGAACTACCAGTGGAATAGATGCATTTCCATTTTCCAATAGGAGAGCAAAGATGGAACAGCCAATGCCAGCATCATCAGCGAACACATCCAGCCCTCTACAGGGCTCCTGCGTTAAGAGAATTTGCTCCTGAAAATTAATGTGCGCTAATTGGAAAAATAATTTAGGAGTACATTAACTAATTGGGACGCATTAGTGTGCAGCTAAAATTTTTTCAACTTAGGAGCCCATGCGATCCTTAGAAAAAAATGGTAACTTAAAGCCCTGACATCTAAAGCCACTGACAACTGCAATTCTGGGTTTTAAAAAAATGTATCAAGATTTCCCCGTTTTAAAAGGAAGATGCTAAAAAAAAAAAAAAAAAAAGCCCAGTTAAAGAAACGATGGGAAAACCTTTGCAGAAGAGAAAGGTTGCGCCAAAGACAATCAGCTTTGGGAGTGTCTGAGCCTTGGGAAGCAGCCATTTTGTGTCACGTTTCTTGTTAACCAGCCAAAACATGTCAATAACATTGCAAAACCGCTTCTTCTGCATATCGTTCAACCAGATTAGCTAATTTCAAGAACTATAAATGCTCTATAACAAACGTTTCCAATCTTATCTGTAAAGGGCCGGTGTGGGTGCAGGTTTTTTGCTTCAGCCCAACACTACAACACCCGACTGAACTGATTAACTAATCGTGGTCTTCGATCACGACATCGATGAGGAGAATCATCAGGTGTCTTAGCGTTGGCCTAAAACAAAAACACGTGCCCACACAGGCACTTTTCGGATAAGACTGGACACACCTGCTCTATAAGAACCAAGCTACTTAACTCCATGAGTAAAATATGATAAACTCTGATAATATTTGGGATGACCAAAAAAAAAAAAAAAAACTACCCAAGAACTGTATTACATTATGAAATCTTGGGGGGGAGGAACGGGGTTGTCACCTCAGGGAGATGGTAACCAATCAGATTACGACAAACTTGACCATCTTTCCTTCAGCTTCTGGAACGGTATTTTTTCATCTGATAACAATTGATTTCTGGGGCGGCTGACGAACAGGGACAGGCTTCTCTGCAAACCAACTACCACTCCTGCATTTTAAGGGTTTTTAAGACATTTTTTATTCTTTTTTTCCCCCAACACTTGTCAAGGCTCATTTCTGTCAGTACGCAACACCGAAGGGAAAAGATAAGAGCGCAGGAGCCAATCAGCAGCAGCGACTTCGCCATCACAACAAGTCGATCGTGACATCACCAGCCAGTGTTGTGTGAAATTCCAGAGGCACGAGAGACCACTGTTCTTAAGCAGTCTGCATGCACTCATCTCACACACAGTCGATAAATTTACTTCATCTACTAAGTACTGCATTTCTTTCCGAAAAAGGGCTCCTCTGAATCCCTTAAGATTTTAATTGAAAAAAAAAATATATATATATTGTTTTTTTTTTTTTTGAGACACCTCTTAATAAGGATCCAATTATCCACTTAATTGTTGCTTAATTGGACCCACAAATAGCAGGTGACCAGGTTATTCACCAACATACTGTACCTGGCTTCAATGGAATTCACATTAGAACCTGTTCCTGACAGCATAAATGGGCATTCGGATGTGCATGGAAGACACTGAACCCAGTCGACCAAAATGATACCATACAGTCCATACTATAATATATTATATGAAGACCCCGGAAGTTTCATCTATTCTAAGATTCATCCAATTCATTTTTATCCATTCTGTTGACCCGAGGGATTTGTTTCGGTTTGGGATGGTGCATTTAAAGGAAAAATAATATTTTAAGGAAACAAATTTGGGTGCATGGTCCTGAGTGTGAAAACTAAGAGGTTTCCCCTCCTAAAACTATGCCATGACATATGATTTGATAATATCTAGTGATTATATATGATTATATAAAGGTCTTGTGTTGTATTAGCCCACATACAATGGTAACTCCGACAATGCCTCTGGGAACACTTAAAAAATAACAGTTTTTTTAAAACGTGATCTTTCACAGAGAGTAAAAAGCTTCTGAAAGGGTCCTGCACCTGTTGTTTCTCTAAAGGTCAACAGACAGGCAGTGCGGTTCATTAACAGTCAGACCGTGGGAAGAAAAAACAGCCAGATCGGTTTAAAGTATTTAATGGGGCTGTCAGGTGTCAGATAAAGCCCTCATGATCAGGGCGACGATGTGACCCGCGGTCTACAGCGGAATCCCAAAACGCACTGGTGCTCTTGCTGGCAGCCCCGGCAGAGTGGTGCATTATGGGCCGTCGTGCGCCTCAGAGCAGGGCTGGAGTCGATTGGCAGGAGCCTCCTCACCTCACTGCGCGAGAGCGACACCTCCGGTCTGGTGGGTGCCTTGAAGGACCCAAAGTGGTCTGTGGACCCCCCCTGTTGAAAACCCAGGCATTAAGACAGGAAGTGCAGTCTGCCTGCACTTCCTGTCGGGCTGACGCAGGCAGACTGCACTTCCTGTCTAATGCCTGGGTTTTCAACAGAGGGTCCCCACAGACCCCCGGGGGTCCTTCAACCTTCAAGGTGCTGTAGGGTCCCTGGCCAGATTTGATTTGCAATAACTATAGATTAAAAAATATTTTCAAAATATGAAAATAATTTTTAAAAACAAAAACAAAACATGAACACTTTTTAACTCATGATGGGGGTCCCCGGAATGCCTTTGAGCCTGGGTGGGGGGGTCCTGAAAAAGAAAAGGTTGCAAATCCCCTGCTCCATCTCATGCCATGGCTGTGCAGCTCAACTGGAGGACTGACAAGCAAGAAGAGGAGGTGGCTGGTGGAACGCACGTCAGAGGAGAACACATGCATGTCTGTAGTCTGTCTGTCTGTCTGCAGTGGCTGGCTATAGACACATGCATGTCTGTAGTTTGTCTGTCTGCAGTGGCGGACTGCAGACACACGCATGTCCGTAGTATCATCAATTGATGGCGGGCATTACAGCAAGACAGACCAATGAATAACATTTCATTTAGCAATTGACAAAAAAAAAAAAAAAACATTTTTTGGAAAACAAATATGATCTAGATTGACCTTTCCAAAGTGGGGCAAAAAAAAAAAACCTTTTGACTTATAGAAACCACTCACACAGATCAATAAGACCGATGACACAGGCTATGCCTGCATTTTGCCTCCCGAAAAGTGCCCAGCTAGTTAGCGATCTACCTTTAGACCGTTAGCCAACTTGCTGTACGCCAAAATACTCCCACAGGCCTGGTGCTCATCACCCCGTATGCTTTACAAGCCTAATAATAAAATCCAACAAATTATTTGATGTAAAAAATCTGAAACTGACAAGTCGCTCTACTGCCGTTGTCGCTCGTCACCCTACGGACAAAACGGTGACATGCTAGGGGCACGATTCCCTTTGAGAAAATGAAAAAAGGTTTTTTTTAAAAAAAAAAGAGAGAGAGAGACGTGTGAAAAGCAAAAGAATAGGAGGAGAATAAATTGAATAAGGCTTCAAAATGGCTCCACACTGTAGGGCTGTGGTGTCACTAGTGCTACAGTATTGCTGACTCAGTGCCTTCAATAAATACCCAGCAGTACAACCGAGAGTGAGGGGGGGGGGGGAGGGGGGTGCAGAATGTCCAAAGCACTTAAGGCATCGAATGGAAGAGACAAATCTGGGATATATATAACAACCATTTTCATTTGTTTTTTTTATATGGATGCGTGGCACCCTGTGTTTCAGTCTCAGAGTCCTCTCTTCAGACTCAGGCTGCAAACCAGTCTGCCACAGGACACCAATCACATCGCAGCATGATTTAACCATTTCCTCCTTTTCACAGTACGTCCACGGACAAAAAAAAATGTTTTTTTTAATTGCTGTGTTGGTAGCCCCCCCCCGCTCCCAATAAGTAAACCTGTTTGTAGAAAAAATGAATGAAACAGAACTTGATGACAGTTGACAATTTATCAGTTCTTTCGATTCAAGTGTATGAGCCCAGAATACGCAAATCATATAAATGTTTTACGGGTACGCTTCAACCCCTTTCGTTTGGGCGAATTGTGCAGCCAAATAATAATAAAAAATAAAAAAAAGTGCTGACAAATTCGCAGGGCTGGAATAGGCTGTGGCGTTCATTTTATCAGCACCCCGAGTACTGCGTTAGCAATGCACAACATTGAGGAAGCGGAGATGTTCCTTCCTCGAACTCTCCAAAAGTTGCATGGTGTGGTCCTCAGACTCCACCGACACATGCAAGATGGTGAACAGAATACTAAAATGATTGACATAGTGCATGGCAACAGGCTATAAGACAGACATTCGCGCAGGAACAACAGGTCAGATTAAAAAAAGCAATCGACGCAGCAGTGAATTCAGACAGGTTACCAAGACAGTGATCAATGAGACAGCAAGAGAGTAAAAGAGACAAAGCCGTAGATTGTGAAAAAAGAATGACAGACAAGACAGAGAGACATACGGACGGACGTTGGTTGAGGGTGGTCAGCAATTGAACTGAGATGAAATAATTTCGATGGGTCTACCAAACCCCCAAATAAATGCAGCATTTTTCGTCAAAAGTTGGCGGCCTTCCCCCATGAGGTCACTTAACTAATAGCCTACATTAGCAGCTTTGCTTGGATGTGGTCTGCCAGTTTGCAAGTTACTTAGATTCAGCAGCAGGCTATCAGTAAATCAATGCATGTAGCCGGCTTCCTCCTTCCAATCTGAACCTCTGGTCATTCAGACAGCTTGTGGCGATCTGGTAATTTAGGTTGCTAGCTAGTGTTCTGCACATATTGCTAGCTAGCAACCTCACACGCTCTCGCAAATGCAGTTTTGTGCCATCATATTATTAGCAAGCTGCGTGATTCCGATTACATGCACCATTATGTAAATTAAATATTTTCTCTCGGATATGCTTTTGCTACCACTTTTCTCTCACATTCAACATAACCTCGGACGCTACAATGAAATAATAGTTTGATTACAGCTACGCAATGCTAGTAGCTGTGGACACGCTAGCAAGAGCAAAGTAGGGCTAGCTGGCTAATGTTAGCACACATGCATTAATCGAGCTAAACTAGCTAGCAATCAATTTACACTTTAACTGGCTAACATTGGCTAGCTATCCACCAGTCATCTCCCCTCCACACTGCTCATCAAAATGAGTTCCCCTTCCTCCCATTTTCAATATATACTGCATGTCCAAAAATGTGTAAAGCATGAGATATCAAAGACAATCAAAAAACAGAAGCTAGCTATTTAGGTGGCTAGCTACTAACCTCTTGGTGCCGAGTCGCATAGTCCTTGGTCGCGCATTAGAAATGATATTAGCTAGCGAGCTAGCTGTAGGATGCGTTGTCGGGATAGAAGATATGTCGTTTCCTTGTTCTTTCTCCTGTAGCCTTTCCTTGCTGAAAAATTGTGGGTCCCGTGTGTACCGTTCACATGAGTTCCATGTTGTTAGCTAGAGGTTGTTGGCTGGTAGCTAGCGAGCTAGCTAACTGTTACATACTGTAAACGGAGTTAGCAAGGCGGATGTATTTAACAAGCTAGCTGAGCGCAAGACCAGTGTGTTATTTTATGCCATTCACTGTTTCCTCTGGTCCTGTTTCTTTTGCAGTCTTAGCATGTTCTCGTGTGCCTGGAGAGAGAAAACCTGAACATGGTTTAAAGACACTGTATCGTAAAATATCGAGAGTCTATTACAGCTTGTGTTTCAGCAGCTGATGCACCATCATTCCTGGAGAAATGCTCAAAATGAAACAAAAAAACTCGCAGACGGATGAACGTGGCTATTGTTCTCGTTTTCTATTGTGTGTTTTGTGGTTTTTATATGATTAGCTAGCTGGCTAGCTACTACAATCCAAAGAGACGTTTAATCGTTCATGCGCTCTGTGCAACATCTTGATGGCTCGTGTTCTCCATTTTTTCTTGAATAAAAATGAAATAAATAAATATAGATAGCTACCCAGTAAATAAAAAATGGGAGGAAAAAGCATTATGGCCGCCACGGGGTCGCCCCCTCCCTTTCACCTCGTCAGTCGTGGAGCCTGGATTTTTGGGAAACGTAGTATCTTATGTCCACTTGTCCAATATCTTCGTTGTCTCCAGAAATGATGAGAGAGGTTTGGAAGACTACAAAGAAAAAAAAAGTCAGAAGACTGACCCTTGACTCGCAGCCGCTCGTTTGCCCCGCCCCCACCATGCACTATCCACCAATGGTATTATGGTTTTGAGGCAATTGCAAAATCTGTGTTGTATGAGAACACCCTTCTGATGGGTGCAGTATGTTACCTGAATATTTGTTGCGTTGATTTAGTAAACGAGGAGTGAACGGATAGCTTTTGCATTGGCAACTCTGTGAAGTACATATGTGACATTGTGTGTTTCGTGGTCACCAAAAGCATTGCAACACACTATCAGTGTGCCTGAGAATTTTTTTCGTCTACGTATGTATGGCGGTACAATTTAATTGGTAGTGTTGATGCAGTAAGATCGCATATTTCAGTCTAGTGCATTATATTTTCGCGTACGTTAAAAAACATAACAGCACATGCACTATTATTACACTTCGACAATATGAAATATTTCGAATGTTTTTGGATGTGTAGAGAGGAAATAAATGCTTCTCGCCACGCGATTCCAAAGATACAGGTGCAGTATGGGAAATATTTAGCACTCAGTACTTTCACGAAATTCCCAGTCGGAGTATTTGAAGTAATGCAACGTAACTCCAGGTAACAATATATGCATCTCTTATTTGTCTGTTAAATCCAAATTGCTCAATTTTGCCGACCCGGAGACAAAAAAAAAAAAAAAAAAAAAAAAAATAGATAAAGAAATATTGTGTAGCCTAAACTTTATGAAATCCATTCTAAGTTTTCTTTCTTTAGGATTTTACGTAGACATGGGTTATAAGAGGCTCGCACTGACTCGGGGATGTGGCCATGTGGAAATAGATAACATCAATGTGTAAAAACAGGCTCTTTAATACGTTTAATAAATACAAAATACTTTTATTAATTGGAACGTTATCATTAAACCTCGAAATTCGTTGCATCTCATTTGATATTGTTTTCGTATCTTATTTATAATGTGTAGCCGACTATAATCGCATTATATGGCTAATTAAGTTGTGGCTATGTGGTGGTTATTTAGTTGGCAGCCCAAATGTTTCGTATATTATACGCATTTTCTTCACGCCGGGAGGGCCCTTTCGTAAACGAACATTCAGATTAGGAATGGTTCGCCCTTAAGACGCCTAAGGAACATTTTCAGCGTGTCGAATATTGATTTCAGTCCTTCGGTTTCCAAATGCATGTGCCGTACATTGACAGCATTGTTTCGAAATATTTTCACATCCTCATACCAGGCTATTTGGCACTTGTAATTGCGCAACACACTATGAGGCATCCGTGACCTTGATGCACAGGCCTACGCCACAGGCAGGTGACTAGAGCGTTCTTTATGGTTCTCCAGTAAAACGGCCCCTAGGCCAAATTCTGAAGCCTTTCTTTAGAATCTCAGCGTTCCCTTTGGTTTATACAATGCAAGCAGTAGTGTGGACGTAAGCTCTTGCTTCAACACTCAAATTGTTTTTGCTGTTGATTCCCCCCCCACTCCACCCCACCCACCTTGTCGTTTCAGACTGGGAATGTGTAAATAACTTCCCTGGCTGGTTTGCCATTCTGAAAGCTCTTCTTGTGTTGATGTCCTCTTCTCTGTCTTCTGGGCAGCTTCCTTGAGTCCAGTTTCATTTCATCTGTTGAAATGATGTGGCCCAGGAACTTTACAGTTTACTTCCCATTTTGGAAATGCAGTGTTAGGGTATGTTTCTGTTGGCACTGAGTATTACCTCTGCATTTTTAAGCCTGTGATCTGTGTGCTTCCTCCCCCATGACGCCCCCCCCCCCCCACCCCCCCAATAAGGAGAACATCACCTACAGCATGTGATCTAGTACTCCATCCAAGTCACCTTTCTTTCAGAGGTGTTCTAAGACCAGGCAGCTATTAATGGAAACTGTCCACCAAAACCTTGTGAACCTCCGCGAGTGCTCTCCCAGTGAAACTCCTCGCTGTCAGGTGGAAAAAAAGCGGCTGGCGACTGCACATGTATCGGAGGAGGCATGTGGCAAGTCTACACCCTCCCCAGACCAACGCAGGACAGCGCATCGACCAGGACTGTGGCTGGCCCACAAGGGAATTGGCATAACGACTAAATTGGGGAGAAAATGGGAGAAAAATGGCAACATCACTTTCCTGCCTTTTTAATCTATTCTGATTAACGTTATGTATTTACAGCTTGGGTGAGGGTTTAAACCTTTATCCTTCAGCAGTGATTCAGACAGCTCTTTGGCTTTCAAAAATCTTCCACTAACTGGTCTCTAATCTTTTCATCACAAAGTAGCCCTACAAGATTTGGCTAGCAAGCACATGCAAATTAAATGCAGTGCATTTTTAATGAGTTGTACACCTTCGTCCTATGTCCTCCCTGCCACCATGCCCCATAAAAGCATGTAGTCTCTTTTCCAGGGACCCGGTGTTCAAACTGCGAGCCAGTCAAACGAGTTGTGACAACTTCCAGACTTTTGGGGTGTGAGAAGTGGAACAGCTTTTGGGTAGGGAGGGCTGCGCTCACACGCGTCACATCTTAGACCGTTTAGCAGGTGCTTTCCAGCCAGAGCAATTTACCCAGTGACTCTTTTTTTTTTTTGTTTGTTGTTGTTGTTGTACTTTTTTTTTTTATACCGCTGGATGTTTATACTGCTGGGTAATTACTGTAGGAATTCAGGTTAATTGCCTTGCTCTCGGGCCCTTACCGCTACGCTGCCCTGCAGCGTGCAAACTTTGCTTTTCCGCGGCTGGGTTGCACACGCGTGTGGTGGTGCGGTTCGGCATCCGTGACGTGTCTGCTTTTCTGCATGTCCGTGAGACTTAATCTTTTTTTTTTTGTAACATCCTACTTTGTCTATCTTTGTCTATGTTTATAGAGGACATACGGTATACGCTTATAGAGGACAGGCGGTAAGAAGCACACCGCCGTTTGTGCTAACCGCGGCCTCTTTCCTTGCCGCAGTCCTCCGGCTGAGCTGTGTGGTCGTGACACTGGAGTGGTGCACTTGTCACTTCCTGTGCAGTTAGGGTACAGGTACGGGCAGACTGCGGCTCACTTCCTGTGCAGTTAGGGTACGGGGATAGGTACAGGCAGACTGGACCTCACTTCCTGTGCATTTAGGGTACGGGCAGACTGTTGCTCACTTCCTGTGCATTTAGGGTACGGGCAGACTGCGGCTCACTTCCTGTGCAGTTAGGGTAAGGGGACAGGTACAGGCAGGCTGGACATCACTTCCTGTGAAATTTAGGGTACGGGCAGACTGGACCTCACTTCCTGTGCCGTTAGGGTTACTGGCAGACTGCAGTTGTTCCCTCCATCCAAGGAGGTTGCTGGTAGCTGATGAGCCATTCCAGCTAGCACGAAACATTCTCACAGTTGTTGCTGCAATGTAGCAACAACGTCATAACATTGAGAAAGCGTTCCAGTAACATTGTGAGAACAGAGAACATTTTGTGTTAGCTGGGAACGGCAACCCCCCCCCCCCCCCCAACTTAAACCCTGTCGCTTGGTGACACTATGGCCAGTTACATTACATTACATTACAGGCATTTAGCAGACGCTCTTATCCAGAGCGACGTACAACAAGTGCATTGGTTCACGGTGTAGAGGTGCAAAAGAAACACACTAGAGTGAAGTAAGGATCGTAGTGCCAGAAGTGACCACATCGATCAGGACTCCAACCCTGTAGAGTAACCTGTTCAGCAAACAACAATCCTACCGAGTACAAACTAGTACTGGAATTACATTTGCCTAATCAGACAAAAACAGCAACAACAACAACAATCCTGCCAAATAAACTAACATAATCGTATTATCCTAACTAGGTACATTGAGGTACAGTTATGTATAATAAAAATTTTATATGGTGCCGATTTGAAATTAAGGGCCAGATAAATTACAGATTCAGTTCAGCATTGAGGGGATTTGAGCCAGATTGGTCAGGATTGCTCTGGGCTTATTCCGATGGCGAAGACACAGCCATTTCTGATAATGAATTAGTTGGCCTTTGATTTTTTTTAAATTGTCGTACTGTTCTAAATAAGAATGTTTTTTTTCTCATCATTTGGTTTACTCTGCTGTGCTGTGGTTTGTGTTCTCTCTGTGTTGCTTTTTATGCAGTGTCATTAGAGTCACCAGACTCACTCTTCAACTTTTTAAACACACTGTCACCAGTCTTCCTCTCGGCCCCTCCCACAAATACTCTCAGACATACCTGTACAACTGGAATTACCTTCACAGACCAGGGCAACAGCAATAAACAACCAGAGCAGCGCAGAGCCTCTGCAATTTCACAATGCTCTCTTCAGCCTAGGAGCACATTGTCACTTTTTTCAAAGGCACGAAACGCGATAGAAAATAAGGTAAGCGTATAAAAACTGGCTTCTGTGGTTTCTGAGTTGTACAAAGTTGCAGGAATAATGTTGATAAAGATGTGCTTGATTACATTTTTTCATCATCAAAATGCCCTTAGTGGCGTCTTGCAGATAATGTGTTATGCTGTTTGGTTGCTTCACCTCAGTGAATAATTGCCTTGCAAATTCAGACATAAATAATAGACCAATGTGTATTTTTACGATTGAATTATGGCAATCTCAATCAGGATTTTTTGCATTACCTTCTATTTGTTCATTGCGCATACTTCAGCGATAGCCATAGTAAACTATTTTAAGGATTGTTAAATCAAGCAACCTCCCAAGGGTCAGACGTTACATGCCTAGAAAACCACCATGGACATGTTTCTTGCATGCAGAATTGCATATAGAGTTAAAGGATTCTTTTGGCATTTCAGAAAGCTGGAAGCTAAATGTGTGGCACAGCCGGATTCAAACTCGGCATTTGTGGTCCAAAGCACAGCGCTGTGTGGCTGGTGGTGCGGGGCTCCTTGTGTGGCTGGAGCAGGGGTGGCACAATAAACAAAAGTGGTTAAAAATAAAAAATAAAATAAAAATAGCGGGAAAGAAAGTCAAATGTAACATGTAGAACTATAAACAGTAAGATATAAAGTCCAGAACTATAACTATTACTGGACCTGTTAGTGGCGGGTGTATGGCTTTCCAGCAGGTACGGCTTTTCAAAATGGTCCCGTATGATAATACAGTATATATAATTTTTTTTTTTTTACAAGTAGGGCCTCAAACAATCTTAGGATCAAATGCAATCATGTGGTATGTAAGTGTGCTTGCACATTTAATATCAGATTCATCGGTGTCGGTGTGAACATAACTCAAATCATGAAACCAGACACTTTGATCGCCCCTAGCCATGCTTATGTATATATTCCTCGTACGTTCCTGTGATTTTTTTGCATGATGTAGTGTTCTCACAGATTCAGTAGCGATGCAGCTAATGTCATGACTAGAAAGACAGCATGTGTTACAACCTATGTGCTGCTACATCCACAGATAACATGAATATGTTGAAAGACAGACATGAAAACATATTTTCTGTGAATGAAATTGGCCGTTGTTTATCTGAGTTCCTCGTAACATTTGTAACACTTTTGCACATAAGCACAGTAGTGAGGCCGCTAATACTAAAAACTCGATGAATAAAAAAAAAAGTATGCATATAAGGATTCATTTAAGCTGTCATGAATTTCTAAAAAAAAGTGTATTAAGTACCTAAATCTTTTACAATATAACATGGAATTCCTTTGTCTGCTGAGAACGAGAACTTGTTTAACTCAGTCTGAAATTGGCCAATCAGAAAGTATTAGTGAGAACAAAACTACAGTGAAAATGAGTGTAAAGGTCGGGGTGACGTCTGTCACCGTCATGGAATAATAACAGACATTGACGAGCCCAAATTACAGCTGCTCATCTCTCAAACAGCAGCGAGAGGTCAGGAGAGCCCTGTGATGTGGTCCTTAATAGGTGTTCATTTGTAGTCGAGTTGAGGTGAAAAAAGAAAAATTCTTTCGGCTGTTGCGTTTGATGGAGAGGTTAACACAATAAAGGATGATGGACAGATCCGGCTACACTTCCCTAAACGACAGACATGCACAGAATGGGATTCGGCAGCACTGAGGATAGAAAACCTGTGCTACACTCGGGGGTAGACCATAATCCTTTAATGTTAAAACTAATGCTTAACGCATACGCCACTGGATTAAAATGAAAATGTTAGTGAATATCTGGACAGCTGTGCCACTCTCGTTTAGAAATGACATCGCAAGGAAATTTTATTTTCATGTTTTTACATTTTTTAAAAACGAGTATCTTGTGGCATAATGGAGGGTGCACTGCACAGTGCCTGCTGTTGAAAGGTGAGGTGTGGGGACAGTCCCTAGGGAACTGTGTTTGAAGGAGGGGTCCACCCTAAATCATGCCCTCAGGTAGCTGGTGCCCAGCCCCTTAGTGCCCAGCCCATGCAGGCCTGGTGATATGTGGTTAGGCAAAACATTCCTAAAAACAAGCTGAGGTAGATGGCCATTGGCCACAGTAAAAAGTTCAGATTTGAGTAAGGGTAAGTGTGCTCAGAATGACCCCCACAGCTTGGCTGTAAGAGGCTTGTATTGGAGTCATAAAGCATGAGAAAAACAAATTGATTTAGTGAAGTACCTGCTGTACACGTATCAGAAAACGTAGCTGTGGCCATTTCCAGCTTTTGCAAAGTATTAGCTAGGACAGTGAGTGAATAGACTTGAATTTTTAATTCAATTTTAATTTTTAATAATTTTTAATTTTTAATTTAATTTGACACATTCAAGACGGCCATGAGGAGGAATCTTGGAGTGGAGAAGCATTCTAATAAATGGGTGATTGTACGTCCTTTTTTTTAACATAGAACAGCGTGGGCTTCTCAAATCTTGATGCCAGGAAATTAGGGCCCTAGGTCCTTCTTTCATTTTATCACACAACGATAAGGTCATAATGAATTCTAAACAGGTAGGTGGAATTGTGTCTGAAGGGCACGTGGCTCAACATGAAACATTTCTCATGGAAATTGTTAATGAAATGAGTCTGGGTGTTGCGGTGCTTACAATAAGAGAGACACACTAGAAGCTTGTAGGGATTAGGGTTGCGTAACGACGATGCCGACTGACACTTGTCTAAGATAAACAGATTTTTCACGGAATGCCGTCAGACAAGAAGGATTCTTTTTTTTTCGGGGCAGGACTTTTTGCATTCTGGAAAACTAGGGCACATGGCAGGGAGGGTTGGGAGGGGCGGATGAATTTTGATTTCTTGTTGAGTGGAAATTTTTCTCTGGATTGTGTTCCCACGTTTGACCGGGTGACGTTGCTCTAATGGCTGTGGCTGAACTCTTTTTGTGTGTGAATGTGACGTGTGAACGCCAGGGTACGCTCAGTTTAGATCACAAACATGTCGTCTGCTCCATTTTCCATTTGGAAGAATGGGAATACGTTGGGGTGCAGGGGTGGGGGAAAGGGGGAGCGGGGGGGGGGGTTGTGGAAGGGTTCACTGGATGCAAATCTACTGGATACGCACTCAAATTACTCTCACTTTCATATTAATTTTAAAACTTTAGTTCTCAGAGAAAACCACAAGTCTGACGTTGTTTTGGAGTAGTAGATATGAATAATAACTTGCCTATGATGTCAGACAATTGTGGCATGTTCATTATTGTTGATTTGATTGGCAGCTGGCGACTAACAGGCCTATTCACCTGCTTGCTCATTTGTGCAGTCAGGTCAACCCCATTGCATTATTACAAATCTCATGGCATTTATCAAACAAAGCAGAGAGAATCCTCTTTTTTTCTGGAAGCTGCTGCTCCCATGAACAAAAGTTGAGACTCCTGATAATACCTCAGGACATAAATATTAAATAATGTGTAAATAAGAATACATGGTGTGATTTGGTTTAGCTGGTCCAGACATTACTCTCTTCAGATTTCCACCTCCCTGAGAGATAAGAAATCTTGATGGTAAAGTATAGTTATGCCTTCACCTTCATCTTTGTTCTATATATAAAACTCATTTCTCAACTTCTGTTGGTAGTGTCAAGCAGGAATGAGAATCTCAGAGGGCAGGTAATATAGATGCACACGCACTCGCACGCATACAATAAATTCAGTTATGTGAATATGAATGGTGCCGACCTCACTGAAACACAACTGAATGTGAACTGCCATTCAGTAAGAAAATTTACAGTTTACAGTAATTTACAGTTTACAGTAAGAGTGCTGTGGCACACTAGCATGCATTTTCCTGCTTTGTCAGCACTCAAGTTCACTCAAAACACTGTTGTCTTTTTTTTTTGTTTTGCCTGGAATCCCAGTAGCAGGCAGTGTCCCCGTAGGTCCTTCATTATAAATGTGTAACATTCAACGCTTTAAAAATGCATTGAATCTTCAAGGTACATCAGAAGGAACGATCTATTAAATTTTACAGGCCTCTGTTTTTCTTCTAACTCCGCATAATCTGCAACAAAAATCTAACCTGTTGTCAAGTCAGTGTGAGTAAGATCTACACAATCATCATGATCATTTGATTACACAACTAGGGTGGGGTTTCAAAAGAATGTCTCAGAAGCTATTTTTAAAAGTCTGTTCTGAGGTCATTCATTCTTGCATGTCCTTATGAGGTTTGCCTGAAAAGTTCAAGAAAGTTTGCTCAAAAAACTCTAAGCAGCATATATTTGTTAATTAGCACCAGAAAGCAACACACATTGGCTAATCAGCACCAGGAAGCAGCAACCATTGGTTAATCAGCACCAGAAAGCAACGTGCATCATGGTCTTGAATGCGTGTTGTCATGGAATCAATGACAGTAGTCCCCTCTGTTGCTGACATTGTAATTAGCATTAAAGTAAATTGTAGCGCTTCGTCAAACTTGGGTGTCTGTCCTTTTACCAGCCTGGGACGGTGTCGGTTGTTAAAATGTCAATGGCTAATTTGCCCATATTAAAACAACAGGAAGAGCCTTTAGAAGGAAACCAATAGTGGAGAATGTGTCACGCGGTCAACGACATCAGTCCCCTCTGCTGCCAACGTTCCTTTCGTTTTCCGCAGAATGGCGGAATCCGGCGGCTCGCTGATGTTCTCCGAGCAGGAGCTCACCTGCTCCATCTGCCTGGACCTGTTCACCAACCCGGTGTCCACGCCCTGCGGCCACAACTTCTGCCAGATCTGCATCGGCGGCTACTGGGCCACCAGCGACGGCTGCAGCTGCCCGCTGTGCAAGCGGCAGTTCGGCGAGCGGCCCGAGCTGAACGTCAACCGCGTCTTCGCCCTCATCACCGACAAGTTCAAGGAGTCGCAGTTCGGGGTCGCGGGTCCCGGCCTGGGGGCGGGGGCGGGGGCGGGAGCGGGGGCGGGCGCGGAGCTGGCGAACGGAGGAGGAGGAGGAGGAGGAGGAGCCGGGAGCGAGGGGACGAGCGACGGCTGGGAGGTGACGTGCGACGTCTGCACGGGCAGGAAGTTGGCGGCGGTGAAGTCCTGCCTCACCTGCACCGCCTCGTACTGCGAGAGCCACATCCAGCCGCACCTGCAGGCGCCCTGCTACGCCCGCCACCAGCTGCTCGACCCCCGGGAGGCCCTGAAGGGGCGCACCTGCCCCACCCACCACCGCCTCCTGGAGGTGTACTGCTGCACCGAGCAGACCTGCATCTGCGCCATCTGCGTCCTGGAGGAGCACCGCACCCACAGGACCGTGTCCATACAGACGGAGAGAGCCAACAAGCAGGTACGCCTACACCGCGTTTCACTCATAACAACAGCACGCGTGCCGTCCTTCAACCTGCATTATGTCCCCTGGCTTCAGACTAATTTCATGTTTGTAATTAGCACTGGAGTAAATTGGACAGTGAAAGAAGACTGCGTATTCTTCAGGTTGTCCCCACGCGAAGCTGAATTGTTGGTTGTAATAATGATGTAAAATAAAAAAGCGTCTGCTAAATAAATGTAATGTAATGTAATGCGTGGTTAACTTGAGGAGCGTGTGACTTTTCTCATCTTCTGTTACTAGTACCATTACCAGACCTGGGTCAAATGCATTTTTATACGGTCTACGGTCAAATACATATTTGTTTAGGATTCTGTGCTCTGTTGATCTTGCCTGGTGTAATTGAGCCTGCCAATATGACCAGAAGGTGGGGTTTTTGCACTTTTTGTGAGTATTTCATTGGTTCTAATGCACCAGATCAGATCAGTAAAGCGTAGAGAAGGATTTGAATCCAAAACAAATATGTATTTGACCCAGGTCTGACTGTTACTTGGCACTTCAAACTTGGGTGCTTGTTCTTTTACCATCCTGAACAGTGTACTTGTAATTTAAATTAAAACTGAATGTTACCTGCTTATTTGCCCATATTTAAATGACAGCAACCGGTTTATATGCTCTTTTTGAATGAACTCCATTTCCGCAATTAAATGTCTGCAGTAGTATATTTGATTTAATGTGAGGACATTGTGTGTGTGTGTGTGTCTGTGTGTGTGTGTGTGCACGCTATCAAAGAGACTTCTTGGAAAAACTGAATTGGAGTTACAAAGCAGGATCAAGGAGAAGACAGTACGACTGAACGAAATCAATCGCAAATTGGAGTCTCTTCGGGTGAGTATCTTGTGGAATCAGTTCCTTAGCATTTTTAAATGCTTTATATTCATAAATATGTCAAATATATATCAATAACAAAGGAAAATACCATTACACAGCAAAGATCATTGGGCCTGACTTACTAAGACCTTTAGCCATAAGCAAAACCTTTCAGCACATTGAAAAACTAATAACACAACCAATGATTGGTGCAAAAACAAATGCCATGACCAATCATTGGTCATGATACTGGTTTTTGCACCTGCTGAAGGACTTATCGGGCCCATTGATCCTATCGGAGAAACTGCAGCGAAGTGATGATTGCGAGCGCCTCGAATGGGTGTCGGTGATTGGTGGGTTCCTCTGCCCTTGCACCCACAGAGCTTTGCAAAGGGCGAGGCGTCGGAGGTGGAGCAGATTCTGACGGAGATGACGCAGTCGGTGGAGAGGATTCGGGGCGAGCTGGTGGGAGGCATCGAGGAGAGGCAGGCGATCATGGAGGCACACGGGCAGGAGCTGGTCTCCCAGCTGGAGGAGGAGCTGGGGCAGTTCCAGGAGCAGAGGGCCAATCTGGAGGTGCAGGCCAGCTCCGAGGATCACATCAGCTTCCTGAAGGTAAGCTCCGCCCCCTCACTGCCAGAGGTCAGGGGGACCCCAGCTCTGCGTGGGCGCACGCTTCAGCGCCATCTGGTGCTTGAAATGGGGATGATAAAATAGGGATAAGTATGACAGTCATGACATCATCTTACAAGGTAGAAGACGGTGAGGAGGTCAACCAATCAGGGAGCACATTGGTAACAACCCGATTAAAACAACGCTGATGGTGATTGGTGGATACATTTTTAATTACCTGGCTAATTTGTGATAATGTCTGAAGCCAAGCCCCCCTCTCTCCTCCTCAGAGTTTCGAGGCGGCCAACGCCCTCTTCACCGACGACGAGGAGGACATCCAGGAACCGGACCACCTGGAGCTGCACCTCCCTCTCGGGGAGGCCAAGAAGGCCCTGGGGGAGCTGAGAGACAGGCTGGAGGACATCCATATGGGCGAGGTTGTAAGCAGATCCGGTAAGCACTAGCTCCAGCCCTAGACCAGCTAGACCAGCTGGGCACCCCCGCCTCCTGCCACTATTGACTTTCCATAACAAAAGATGGGTTCCCCCTCTGAGTCCGGCTCTGCTCAAGGCTTCTTCCTGTTATCAGTCAGGGAGTTTCTCCTTGCCACTGTTGCCCTAGGCTTACTCTTTGGGGGCCGGTTCTCTGTAAAGCTGCTTTGTGAAAAAGCTCCTTTGTTAAAAGCACTATACAAATAAAAATTG
Organism: Anguilla anguilla; assembly: GCF_013347855.1. Lineage (NCBI taxonomy): Eukaryota > Metazoa > Chordata > Actinopteri > Anguilliformes > Anguillidae > Anguilla > Anguilla anguilla. Next base: position 28,048,875 of record NC_049217.1, on the reverse strand, counting down.
ATTGATTGATTGATTGAAAAAAAAAAAGCCACCACAGTACATATACTCCTGGCTTGAGTATACAGCTGTCTGTTGGGGCAGCAGTGTAGTATAACGCTTATGGTGCTGAGCTTCCAACTCTAAGGGGCTGGATTCAGTTCCCTGGTAGGACACTGCTGTTGTCCCCTTGAGCAGAGTGCTTAACCTGCATCGCTGCAGCAATATGTCCCGCTCTATAAATGGATAAATGCAGCTGGATATCTCCATATATGGCAATATGTTAAAGCATTTGAGTCTTTAGTCTCATCAGCACTAAAAATTTTGAGTGTCCATCTTTTATGAATGCATTGAATCCTTAGATTTTATCATCTGTTTTAGTGTCCCTGACAGGAAGTGAGAGCATTATGTCTCTTCACGGAATGAGGAGGAGGGAGTGGTCATTGAAGGGTAAGGCCCTACATCATCATCATCATCATCACCTCAAATCATTATTAAAATGTCATTTACCGATTCCCTGTTTTCTTGCAGATCTCAGAAAAGTGCGAGGATCAGGTACGTAGAGAAGCCCCTTTACCTTCCGCATCACACGCTTGAGATCTTATGAACAGTGTGGGCACCTGCCCCGGTGAACGCCAGCATTCTCATTAAAACTGAAAATTCATCTTTCAGGAATCAAGAAGGTCCGTTCCTTTGCAGGTGAGTCCCGCCCACCCCACCACCCCACCCCCCCACAACCCCACCCCCCACCCCAAACCCCCCACCCCCCCACCCCACCCCAGCTGGGCTGTCGTTCAATGTGGGGGACATTATCCCCCTATTATCAGGCAAACTTGGTACCGTTCGCTTCATAATCCACGATGCAATCTCTCCCCCCCCTCCCACCCCTCCAGATGACATCACTCTGAACCCAGTGACGGCCTACCCCTTCCTGATCCTGTCGGACGACCGAAAGCAGGTGAAGAGGGGAGAGAAACTCCAGCACTACCGGAACAGCGCTCACCGCTACGACGTCTGGTCCTGCGTCCTGGCCAAGGAGGGCTTCTCCTCCGGGAAACACTACTGGGAGGTAAAGGCAGGGGGCGCCAACACGGACGCAGCTCTGTGTTTGCTGTCTGTGACTGGCCCCCTTCTTGATTGTGTCAATGAACACACAACTACACAACTGACGTACACAACCCCCCCCCCCCCCCCAAGTTTTCACTACATGTTCTTTACATGTTTTCCTTCATAATTGTTGACTTTTAAAGAGAATGTGTTTTTGAAGGCCTGAATTTTTTGTGACCAATAAAGACACATATTGTATAGGCTGCTCTATCAGCCGCTCGGTACCCCCGTCCTTTTAACGCTGCTCGCTAATTTATATTTAGTTTATGTTTTACCTGTCGTCCTCAGGTGCACGTGGGGGAAAACAGGGATTGGAAAGTGGGGGTTGTGAAGGAGTCCGCTCAGAGGAAGGGCCTGTTTGACATGAACTCCGTCAACGGGTACTACGGGCTCTGGTGGGGGGGCACCCAGCTGCGCGCCCTGACCACAGCCCCGCTCGCCAAAGTCAAGATCTCCAGCCGGCTGCGGAGAGTCGGGGTGTTCCTGGACTGCGAGGAGGGTCAGGTGACCTTCTACAACGCCAAGTCGGGCTCGGAGCTGTACACCTTCCACTCCGAGGAATTCACGGAGAAGATGCTGCCGCTTTTGGGGACTGGCGACAAAGAGGTCCCGCTCATTCTAATGTCGATACAGTACAACATTCCTGAATGACGGAGGAGGATTCGATAGGTCAGTACAACATTCCGGAGTGACAGAGGAGGATTTGATAGGTCAGTACAACATTCCTGAGTGACAGAGGAGGGTCTGATAGGTCAGTACAACATTCCTGAGTGACAGGAGGATTTGATAGGTTAGTACAACATTCCTGAGTGACAGAGGAGGATTTGATAGGTCAGTACGACATTCCTGAGTGACAGAGGAGGATTTGATAGCTCACTATAAAAATAGAGATAGCACAGTATAATGTAAACAAGTATCAAAGAGTTAAGGTATAACTGCACGGTATCTACTGCAATGGAAATGTATCCTAGTGACGAAGAGAAAGGCTGAGGAGAAGGATGTTTCTTTCTGGTGCATGCTGGGAAGGAGGAGGGGGGTCATTGAAGCTGGTTGTGTGAATGCCAAAGCGGATGGACATTTACACTATTTACATTCACTTATATTTCACACACTGTGCACACAGGAATCGCCTGCTTTTCATTCAGAATTGTTTCCTGTTTTCAAACCTTTACACTCACACGCTTTTATACTAACACACCTTTATGTTCACGCACCTTTACACTCATATGCTTTTATACTAACACACCTTTATGTTTACGCACCTTTACACTCACACACTTTTATACTAACACACCTTTATGTTTACGCACCTTTACACTTACACAGCCTTATACGTATACTCACGCACCCTTAAATTTACATCCTTACACACTGGGTCATCTATTTTTGGTGCTTTCTATTGGGATGGCCTTGGTGTAACACTGAATACTTTTTTTTGGGGGGGGGGGGGGGGGATAGGAACAAAAATAAAAACAAACAAACTCATGTAACATCTAACACACTATGTCTCAAATCTTTTAACTTTTCTTTTCTTCTTTTTTTTTTTTTTTTTACAAACTAGTGTGGCTGAATTCCTGTTTAAAAATCTTTTATTGCATCTCAAACTCCTGGCATAACCAGCAGAGAAAAGAGGGACAGCTGAGAGACTGTTAGCTCAGCAAGGGCCATGTGGATTTGAGAAGATTGCCTGTGTAAGCTGTACTGTGTTTTGTCAGTGTTGTAAATGTTGTAGGTTTGTCTATACATATTTAACATGCATGCAGTTGGTTATGTAAAATTTTAAATATTAAGAAATAAACATTTAATGCCGACTACCGTTTGGAAACTACTGGCCATGTGAAAGCCCTTAACTGTACACATGCACACACAAGCACACACACAGACCAATCCCACTGTCATTTTTACTACATGTATTTTGTAAAAATGTGTATTAATGCAGGCATAAGCGTTAAACAATTAATTTTTCTGAGGAGGAGGACCATAAGAAGGATATGTCCCGTTCATTGCATACCACCAACCTTAAGGCATGTGAAAACTGAGATTTAACTAATGTGGGCCATTAACTATTTTTTTTCTACTGAAGACATTCCAAACATATATTTACAGTTGTCTCAATCCATAATTTAGTTGACATTAACTAGCTGTGAGAATTCTAAAACAATAAAAATAACTGAAAACTATTTATTTAAAAAATACAAAAGGTGGGACTACTACATGTCAAGGATGAAGGGAACCAAGAAACGGTAAGAAGAGGTGGGACTGTGTTGGAAGATAGCCAATGATTTTGCTGTCCCAATATTTTTGGGAAGTGTGTTCCAATTACTGTGGGGCCAGTACAGACAGGCTCTTTTCGTAAAAGACCGGATACCCTTTGCTCTGAGGGACAAAGAGAGCAGGATCCAGTCAACATTCGTCGTGAGTTCCGACTCCAGCATTTGGGCCAGTCGTGATCGTGAAGAAAAACGAACGACGTTTCGGCCTTGAATTGAGACGTGAGCGCTAAGAACGAAAAAAAAAAACCAGTGACGTCGAAGAGCTCTTTTCAAACGTCAAAAATGGGACACGCCGTACCTGCCGCTGAAAACGAGGACCCGGTAATAACCCAAAAGGCCACACGGGACCGGACGTGGGATCTGCAGAGCTGGTGTTAATGAATCCTGTTGGGAGAATGGAATCATTGGATGCCTTTATTCAATTGCACGATATGTTCCTCTCAAGCCACTGGAAGCCCTTTGTGTTGTCACTAGAGACCGTGTTTCTTATTGCAAAGGGCACATCACACTGGGGGGGGGGGGGGGACGACGACTGTATTTTACCAAGATCACCACTTAATTAAAAAAAAAATGTTCCCTGAACAGATTTCTAAATATTTTCATTTATGGTGGTCAGTTCTGTGAAGCATTCTATGAAAGCTTGTTTATGAAATATTGCCTATTGCATTGTGTTTGCCTCAAATTGTTACACGTAGTCAAATGAAAATTTTAAGATGCCGTTTTTACATAATTTTAAAATAAGATCAAGTACTTACACAAATGGATGTATATGCAGTCCTGCATTATAAACCACTGTTCATTGAAAAACAGTAGCGATTAACAGTAATGAGAAAATGTAAAAAACTGAAAAAGGGATCGGCAGGCCTTATTAAAACGTTTTGTTTTTTCTTAAACGACTGAAGAGCAAAGAAACCGTTAGCACGGCCTTATAGCATTTTTGCATCCCCTAAAATGAGGCGCTGAGGAATGCACAGCACACGTCCTTCTCTGCTGTGCCTTGGTGGCTCACTCCAGTCCCTTACTTTTAACCTCCTGGAGTCCTTTCCTAGCTCCTTAGCTCCACCCAGCTGGGGGGGGCGCAAGGGAAGGACGCGAGGACAGAGGAATCTATGAAACGTGCATTCGGCAAACGGAACGTCCCCGCCCATTCAAGCGTCAGTTACAGACGTGACAGATGGGGACAGGTGGATCCACAGTGATCATTTATGAGTCATGCGCTCAGAAAAAAAAAAATACTTCCGCAAAGAATGCACTCGCGTTTCCTTGCTCAAGCATCCTTTGGGAGCCTCCAAGTTCCTTGCTCCTTCAAGGAACATTCAACAGGCCGGAATGTCCTTAAAGGTGGCGGAACTAGATTGATTTCTGTGTCAGTCGAGGACAAAGGACGAAAAAAAATAAGCAATTGGAACAAGCCTATGGCTTCTAGTTACCCATCTGCAGCAATGACTGTGCTGGATCCCTTACAACCTACCATCACCACTTGGTGGTAACATGTCCAACACAATCAGTCTTTGACACCTGAAGGGTTCATTCACCTGAACATTCTGCCAGTGCTACACAGGCCATTAAACAGTTACCAATGGATTGAAAGGTCGGATTCATTTTAATTAAACACAACCATGATTTTTATTTTTTTTTATTTTTGTACTTATTGACCATTAAGAGATCATGATTCACAATGGAAAAAAAAAAAAAAAAAAAGGACGGTAAAAATCCTCTTCAAGGCCTTGGGTCGTGACTGGGTGCAGGGGTTGATGGGAAACGGAGGCAGGATGGTTACTCGTAGATCCAGCTCTGCGCGCAGCTCTTGTAGTTCACCACCTCCTCCGGCTTGAACCACAGGCCGATCTCTTTCTTGGCACTCTCCACAGAGTCGCTACCGTGGATGATGTTCCTGGAAAAAGAAAAAAAAAAAAAGGGGGTTTGGCACACGGTCATGCCAGGTCACGTTAAGAAGGGCCGGTCTGGCTCTACCGGCGGGGCGGGGCGGGGCAGTGCCCGACCCCTTGTTCAAATCGCCGCTCCACAAACAAAACAAAAAAAACCCAAAACAAACCGGTCTCACCTGCCAACCTCGATGCAGAAGTCCCCGCGGATGGTCCCGGGCTTGGAGGCAGCTGGGTTGGTCTCGCCCAGCATGATCCTGCCGGTCTTCACAACATTGAGGCCTTCCCATGCCTGAGCAGAAAGCACTGAGTCAGCTAAAGATTAACGGTTACCTACATGTGCAAGGGCTCCAATGTTACACTCTCAAACCACCCCCCCCAAATTTAAAACAAGTTTTAGTTTTGCCAATTAACATTTTAGATTCCTGTGCAACAGACATTTTAGCACCATCACCAAGATGAAAGATTAATTTAAGAGCAGATGTGGTCCAGAACGTATGAAATTGAGCACTTCAAATGTGGCAAAAAACAGGTGAGAAACCATTTTAAAAGAAATGGATGATGGTCTAACAGAACAGAGCACAGAGATGAACTGCTCCCACTTCCATAGACAAGGTCTTAATGAGAAATTTCACTGAGCCATCGCTTGAGACCAGTGTCAATTTTACAGGTCAGTAATATTGCCTACAGTCTTATTCTCCCAACCTGGTTCCCTGAAGAGAGACAACACTTAAAAACAAGGTCATTTCAGCATCTATGACCTAATAAATGTCTCCATGTAAACCTGTATGCATTTCCATCAGTCATTAGTGGTAGGGAAATAATCTGCAACACTTCATGATTTTTGCTTCATGTGCAACCATAGAACATGCACTTTGGTTAATGGGAAAGACTGATGGGGGGGGAAAAAAGCTTAAAAAATTAGAGCAGACAGCATTAGCTCTAATATTATCCAGCTTAATGGCTTTCATGTCGGCATGCAAGGGAAATTACCATGGCAACAACAGGGCCAGATTTCATGTACTGGATCAGCCCGGGAAAGAATGGCAAGTCCTTCAGATCCATGTAGTGCTGCTTCAGGAGCTCTTCAGTCGGCTGCGTGGAACACGACAGAGCAGTCAAGCTTAGGGAACGCACACAATTAAAAGGAAACCGGCTCGCTTCAATACACGCCCTTCACCTCTTCAAAATATTTCGAGTTGTTTTCATCGGCACAATGAGAACGGCATACTTTCTAACCAAAAAATGAAGATTTGGGCCAAATCAAAATCAGCAACGTTGATGTTGCAGAATGGGTCTAAAAGTTAGACCGAGAGTCATTCAGTTATGGTGACGTGTTGAACTTGAGAAATCTGAGTAAACAAACTTCATTATCATAGGCAACCTGAACCTTTATACACACACATCATAAATACAACTATTAGCTCCCACTTGACACTTTCAGCAGTCAAACAGGGCAGTATCCATCAATATAAATTAGGCCAAATGATCAAATTTGGCAACTGTTGAATATCAAATTTCAAAGAATGCCATTTGAGGGGCTTTGCATTACAAACATTGTGTGTGTGTGTGTGGACACCTGGCTGCTCTTGGTAGTGAATACCAGCCACAGGCACATACACAGACCAGCAAACCGACTGATCTTAACGGCAACAAGGTTTTTTAATTATACGTGCACAGAATAGAAACTTAATTGATGGCATGGTAACCCGCCAAGACACGGACCAGTTCAGACCAGCTGCATTATGGGTGTGTCATCCACATTCCCAGGATCTGCAAAAACCAATGCAGCGAAATGAATAGTTTCGCGTACCGTACCTGCACGAACTTCATGGCGACCAGTTTGAAGCCCTTCTGCTCGAAGCGCTTGATGATGTCGCCGATAAGGCCCCTCTGCACACCGTCAGGTTTGACTGCGATAAACGTGCGTTCGTCGGACATCCTGCTGTTAGAACGAGAAGAACTGTAAGCCACACAACTACAAAATTGCACCAACAAAAAAAATTACATAATTTAAAAAAGACAAACTGGAAACATGCAGACTTGCGGGTAGTCAAACGCTTCACTGAAACCAGCTGAACTCAGCCCCCCGAATGAGCGCTGTCAATGTAGCTTAGTTTAAGTAGTTACTCCTGGACAACGGAACCGTTTTTTTGATTATCTGCTGCAACGCGGATACGACAAAGCACGTCATCTTCGAAGTATGCATACAAATTATGTTAAACATATGCTACAACCGGTTCAGTTAAAAATAGGCCACTTTCATCTCATAGAAATGAGGCCCTATTTTTACTTCAATGCAGGGGACAGCGAAAATACGCACAGTTCATGAATACGGAAACATTTCAGTCTATATAAATGAACAATATTAGTTTTAGGATATTAACACACCGGTGAGGAAGAATAAGTCTCTTGTAATGCCTGGTGGCCACATCTGCCTTAGGGGAAAGCGCCAGTAGAAAACCAATTCAAGTTCAACAAATCATTTTCGCTGAACCGTGGAAGGTTAATGCCAGGGCGAAGACAAAATCTAGTGCAACACTGGGCTACTGTTAAGGTTCAACATTAAGGAAAGCCTCTAAACTAGCCTGATGGCCCACATTGTTGGTTTCCTTTAGCAACATGTCGTTTGACATATGGCGAGCAATAATTTGAGAAAATAAAAATGCCGTTTTTACGACATCGGCCATATTTGATTGACTACGACACTCTTGCCACATGGCCGTTCAATTTAGTCGAATAGAATTTTGCTAACGCTAACACCGAAGACCGGGGCACGGTAATGGCGTTCCTAAATTAATTTAGGATTAGACGGAAATTAAGACAATTATCCATTAACCTTTTAAGGAGACTATCCATACGTGTGCTTGCTAGTTGAAAAAATGCCGGTTAGGCAACAGGGCAGCAATGAAAGATCTCAAGTTCAACCCGCTGTAGAACAAGTCAGACAGAGCGCTAGCAGGAAGCTGCAGCTCGCCAACGACCACAATAGCCTATTTTCAGCTAGAAACACTACCCAACTACAAATGCACAGTAATTATCAGCAACCAGTAAATAACTTGCAGCGCTAACTTCCAAAAAACGAAAATCCTGGAATTAGTTAACGGCTATAACGTTTCCGCTCATTACCAACGAAGTTGTGAGTATGTCGGCCAACGTTCGCTAGCTACAGAAATACATTCCAAGTAGCAATAATATAAAAATGAAATACGGTTACCTATCCAGCTACCCAACTGGTTAGCCAAACCTCAAAGATAAGATACTAGCAATGTTTCGCAATACCCAAGAAAACCATACTAGTTGGAATACCTTGATATCTGGGCCTCTTGAAGGGAATATGAACCGTTGCTGCAGCGCACCGACCGACAAAGGGACCAAGCACAGAGGACAGTCTGAATTTAAAGATGTAGCTAGTGTGGGCGGGGACGAGTATGGCGTGGTGCCGTTGGATATTCTGTTCTAAGGAATATCATATTCAAACAGTTATAGGATATTCAATTTCATATTAGTTGTCCACAAACATGCCTACAATATCAGGTGAAGAAACGATAATATTTTATGTATCTGCCTATAGGTAAAGGTAAAAAATCAGCAGTCGCTAGCTTTTATTTAACGATGACAAGCTAGCTACTAATAGAGCTAAGATTTGAGATTTAATTTGAGATTCTAGAAAATGATTACCAGAGATGGTAAACTTCAGTATTTTATATCCACGGTGCATTGAATACACGAAACCGTAGTGCGCATCCAAGCTTCACTAGCGCTGAATTCTAACGGCGAGTGGATGTCTTAGTGTGTAGGGGGTCCGAACATCTAGAAATAGTCTATAAAAATACAGCATTAACACATGAAGAAGTACCACCACTATAGTATAGGAGCTTCCTAGCCACGATGCATCTAAATGTACTTTGGAATATAATAAATAGTTAGAATGTAGACATAAAGACAGCTGTGTATACCGAACCTTCAATTTTGACTGAGACTTTTTAGAATTTAAATTTCTATACAATCGTTTTGTGTTGCGCGTGTTTTTTGTGGTAAATACACATTCACCAATCACCACTATAAATGCAAGCATCTTATGCTTGCGCAGAATTGCACATATCTAATTGGCCCAGACATACCACTTTATCGCCTTCAGTCACCAGCAGCCTAGAGTATTCTTTTTCAAAAATGCAAGCCATGCGTGCTCCAGAAGAGGTTTCTAAAAGGAGAACCTTTTCAATACACCCCTATGCTGTAAAACGCCCAGGGACAACTATTCCCATTGAATTTGGGACTCGGTTTCTTTTCAGAAGCCAAGGTTTTTTTTTTTTTTTTTTTTGTTTTTGTTTTTTTAACCAATGTGACGTAATATTTTGCAAAGCGTTACGGGTAATCACACCAGAAGGGCCCGCAGTGTTCTGTGGTCCGCACAGAGTCTCTTCCACAGAACGACTAAAGATGAAACTGTGAAAGGGTGTCCGCCATGTTGGATTCGCTTACCCTTATTTCAGAGCCAAAATGGCCCGCTTACGTAAAATTGCATAGAAACATTTCATCACAGTCAGCCTCATGGCGTTTAAATGTGTAATTAATTACATGTTTTATTTGTTAATAAATTATGCAGTAAATTAACTTGACCGATAAAATGAGCAGAAACTAATTTAATAATTTGTTTTAAAAAAATTTTGTTGATGAACTTTGTCAAAGGTGAAAGGTCATTTTACCGGATATGCCGAATGTCTGTGTCTACCATGTGGAAAAAACTTATGATGAGGTCTAGATGGGTTGCAATGTGTAAATTAAATATTTATTTACTGAATTGAAGAAACCAGTGTTTTTAGCGACACGTTTTTTGAGAATACACTATTTTAAATTCGTGACTTTGAATTTAGCAACGATTCCGTTTGCAGGTTCACGAAAGCATTCCAAACATCATATCAAACATCAGCGAGCTATCCGCATAACATGGACGAAACCAGTCCAAGCCGTACATCTAAGGGGAAAGTTTTGAAAAGGGGTACCAGTGTTGATGAAGTCGAAGAAGAGGCCAAGAGGCTGAAACACCTCAAAAAAGTGAGGGCGTTGGGCGAAAAGGATGAATCTGAAAAGCTGCTTGAAGACCTGGTGTTTGGTGCTGAGGGCGAGCTGGTTGAAAAACTCACTTCTAAGGTACGTTTTCTAGCCAGCACATTCGCTACCGTAACAAGTGAATTATTGATTTTCATTGTATTGTTTAGCGAAACACCTTTTAGACGTTTCTGTGTTTTGCGTCACCTGCAATCTCTGCAAACATGTCTGTTAAACATGGGTTTCATATTGCAATGCAGCATGCATAAACTGCTGTCAGGCCTCAATGATTCATTTGATTCATTCAAAGCGTGAAGACGACGTGGGCAGGGGTCTTCTTGAGGAAGAATCCAGCGATTCAGAAGTTGATAATGAAGCAAGACTCGAGGTTCCTGCAGCCAAGAAAGCCGTCTGGGATGACGATGATGATGATGGCGACGAAGAGGCTTCAGGGGAGGCAGAGTAAGTGCCTGTGGCTTAAAGAGGTTTTGGAATCAGCAGGTTTGTGGACTTTTAAGATGGTTGATGTTCAGGTAAGCAGCTTACAGATCATATAAGAATGGAAATTGTGGCAGTGCTCCTGTGTTCTTAATGTATCATTTCTCTTTTTAAAAAAAATGAAATAAATTTGTTTTAGGGTGGACATGACTCACAAGTACCGCAGGGATTTTATGAAGAGTGATGCAGAAAAAACCCTCCCCAAGCAGAAACTACAGCAGAGGCTCCAAGAACAGTGAGTCTGTCGAATCACTTGTCACGGGTACTGATTCACTTGTTGGACCACTGATTTTATTGATTCACTGGTCAGGACTCATCTGTTTCATATGCAAAAAATGCATTACACCTTTACAATCACTTTGAAGATGGTCTTATCCAGAGAGACTCGCAGAGCTCTCAGGCCTCTATACGAAAGTGCAATATTGCCAAGGATGTGCAGAGGGCCTGATGATTTTAATTAACTTTCAATTAAGTGTAAAACCTAACCAAACAAACCAAGAATTAGTCCTGTAAGCAACAATAAGCCACACAGTACAGGTGAACTGTCTTCCCACAGCTATACTTGTAACATTATCCCAAAAAGAAGTCCTGAAAGAAAGGATAGCTAAAGAGGGTCCATAGGGGAGCCATTTTGTAGTCTGAAGAGGACGGCTCTTCATTTTATGTTGGAAAGACAGGCGTGGGACGACTGAGTGGTTATTAATTTCTTTGAATATTGATCCACTTGTCAGTGCTACTGGGCTCACTCCTCAGTCAGATTACCGGTTCACCTGTCAGTCGACATGCTGGTTTAGTGAATACGCTAATTTATCAGCCTGAATACTGATTCACCTTTCTGTTGTTTGTGACCCTGATGACTTGGTTCTTAGACTTGTTGTCATTGTCGTCTAAACCTTTTGGATGCACTTATGCGAGTCGGTCCTGGTAACACCATCTGCATAATGTAAATGTAGGTGTTACCTGCGTGTTGGAACTCTGATCCAGCGAGTATAGTGATCTGTCAGAGTGCTGATTGAGCCTGTCAATCAGAACACCAATTCACCAGTCAGAACACTGATTCTCCTATTAAAATTTGGGCTCACATTCTCCCCCCTTTTTTTTTTCTTCTTTTTTTTTTTTTTTTTACACTTTTTCTTTCTTTTTTAAGGTTCCGGAGAGCAATGGGTGGAACTCCATCCTGGGCAGAGGAAGGACTGAAAAAGAAGAAGAAAAAAGATAAGAAGCATGCTGATGGTAGGGAGCGGAATATATGTGCATGTCACACGGCAGTGTGTTACTCCTTTTTGAGGTCTGAGTTCTTGGGTACAAAAATGGCCTCCTTATGGGGCAGATTGTTGCTCCATGCTGAAGTGCCTCAGTAGGGTGGTAATCATTGTGAGAAATCCCATTAAGTCAGCTTGTACGCCTGTGCAGTGCATCTTCTGCACATCTCGTGGTGTTTCGTATCCGCCATCCAGGTATATTTAATTATTATTATATGAATTATTATTTTATACCGGATTTTATTAGTTATTTATTTTATTTTTCTTCCATGTGACCATTTAGGCCATTTAGCTAATGTTGAAATGAATTATTCTGTAATTGAATAAAATCTACCAAATTTCCTAATCAGTAGTTATTTGCAAAACTATTAAATGATTGTAAAGGGTATTTTTAAAAGATGTTTTCACTTTTTATTTAACTAGATGATGATGATGACGACGATGACGATGATGATGAAGATGACAACTTGTTGCGTAAAACGGGGAACTTTGTAGCTTCATCAGAAAGTCTTCCCAAAGGAATCATACAGGTAAAATTTCCCAGTAAAAATCAGAATCGGCAAATCTTCCAATTACCAGCTCCACTTGATTACAGTTTACGGAATACACCTCTGTATCTTTCATGCAATCTTTCACACAAACACTGACCCACCTACATGTTAAAATTTACAGGTTAATCACAGACATATCTGCATATACAAACAAGCTGTGCATTTGAAGTGCTACAAATTAGAGTAAATACTGGCTGGTTATTGTCGGTGATGTTCATCACGCAGCGGAAGTTGCTCTATGTAGCCTTAGTACAGTACAGTACATGGAACAGATTATGCGTGAAATATAATTAAACTAGTCTTTTTAATTAGAAAGAAGTGATGAAGCTGAATTTGCTGGTTAACAAGCATGTTTAGTCACTTGTGGTAAAAAGAGAAAACAAAACGTGAACCATTTTCCAGGGTTGAGCCAGTTCTTCAGTAAAGTGTATTAAATGCTAAACAGGTTAACATATCTACTTTAGCTGCTTCTGTTGCTTCTGTTTTGCGTGCAGACTGTTCCTCATTCATTCTGGTATAACGGCTAGCGTGAGTAAGACCTGGCCTGCAACTCCTGTGTGTGGGATTACCGACTAGGACACATGTCTGGCTTTGCTTTCTGTCTGCTTTTTTTTGGCTGATTATTTGTCTTTATATAAGAGTTATTTCTCTCACGTTTCTGCATGCTTACCGTATAATTATCCAGTACAGAAACATATTTGTGACCTGAGTAAAAAACACTCCTAACTTGGACGCTTCAGGGGTATCTGGTCCGAAATAAGAAGCACTGGAGCACTCATGGCTCAGGGCAAAAGACGCTATTTCAATGAACGGGGTGTGACTGACGTTTCGACATCCAGGATGTCTTCCCCAGAGTCAAAAATACGCACAAGTGCAAGGGCCGCCCATCAATTACACAATGTAAGGTGCCCATGTGTATAAAACCAGAACACTTTGCGTTGGGCATCTTCTTCTTTATCATATTTATGACTAGCATGGCACCTGCTCTGTTTTTATTATTATTTATTTTTATTTTTTTGTTCAGATGAAGAAGTGCTTGGAAGCCAACAATGACCGCCCGTCGGAGGGCAGGCTGACCACAGTGCAGTTCCACCCCTCTGCTCAGGTCGTCATGACGGCGGGAGTGGACCACAACATCAGCCTCTTCCAGGTAACTGGGTGGGAGGGGATGGTGGTGATGGTGGGGGGGAAGTGGGGGGGTTGTGCTGGGGGCATTATTGGGGCAAATATCGCCTTGTTAACCTTTGATCCTATACTACTGGAGATTCACAACTACAGTGTAGCAATGGTGTCAAGACCAGTGTAGCGCACAGATTTTCAAGGGCAGGGGTAATCATTGAGGTCACTGCGTTTTATTTTCTTGTTGTAAGACGAAGGCCTAACATGCTACATGGCAGGGATCATCAACTCTGGCCCTCAAATCCAAATCCAGCCCTGGTTTTCTTTTCTCCCGGGTATTTATTGCTACTGATTGGCCAGACTGTCTTTCACACCTGATTCCCAGGCAACGGGAGGGTGGAAAACCAGCAGTTCTCGGCCCTCGAGGACCGTGAGTTGCTGATCCCTGATATATGGCATTTGGCCAGTGTTAAAATTAGAACAGGCCCTGAGCTCCTTATTGTTGATGAGATGGAATAGGCAGAGTCTGTGGGGAAAAACCTACAGAACCGTGTTTGTCTAGAGGAGAAAACCCAAATATTGAGCTGAGGACAAATTCAATCCAGGCTATTTTTTTCCCCAGGCCCTGCACTTTTTATGACCTGGATTTTCTTGTCAAGCAAAAAACTTTTCTAGTTTCAGTTGATGATGTATTCTCATTGCCATTAGGGGGGTTGTATCATTTGTCATTTATTGTCAAAATGTATTGTTCAAATGCATAAGCCGTGTGTTTATTGGATATCTTTGAAACTGTCAGACGATAAGCTTAATCCATCTGAGTCGCAGGTTGACGGGTGAATTTAAATTATTGAAGTGAATCTAAATTAGGGACGTGGTTGTGCTTATTAATGATTCGTGATCTAATATTCCCAGTTTACATTTGGTAACAAATACGAAAGAGTATGAGTATGAATGCGAGTTATATTTGTTCCTTGTCTTTGAGGTTGATGGAAAGACCAACCCCAAGATCCAGAGTCTTCACCTGGAGAATTTCCCAGTGCACAAGGCCCAGTTCAGCGCTGATGGGGAGCAAGTGGTCGCCACCAGCAACTATAATAAGCTATTCTACGTCTACGATATGATGGAGGGGAAGGTCATCCCTGTCTACTCGATCAGAGGTGAGGACCCAGGACCGGCTCACCACACGTGGACAGTCTTCAAACGGTTTTGAAAGTTTTCACATTTCAGTTAATTAACTTTAAAGGACTTGAGATGTTTCTAAAATAGCACAAATCGATCTGATTCTTAGCCCCTGGATATTTAGAGATTTTGTGATTGTCTGCAAAAGCCTTATTTTGTCAGAGCTATGTCCGTTGGATCTGACCCTGATTTGGAAGCCAGTATATTCTATTCTTAATGGGTCCGGTTTGCAGGGGGGTTGAAAGGACTGATCCTGTAAATTTATTTGAACGTTTATTAGATTAGATTACATTACATTAGAATGTTAGTTTATAAATATCTGTGATCTTATGCCTTTGAAGGTTAAATCCCTCTTAACGGTTGTTTGCAACACTTGGGATGTGCACACTACTGTAAAATTTTGGGGGGGATTCTTACTTTTGGGGGAGAGGGGCCTTTGAAACGACCTGAAAAAGGCCCTGTGGGATTGGTGGGTACCCTGGCTGGGTACCCTGGCTGGGAGCTGAGCCCTTTAAACTGCCGCTGTGCTCCGTTTGGGCCTGATGTTCCCTAGTGCACACGTGCATCCCGGCACTTCTTTGAGTGGGTTTTTTTAAGAGCCCTTCCAGAGCTCTGTCGAGTTCATTCCCTGTTTTTCTTCCCGATTAGGTTTAAATGAGAAAAAAGTGAAAGAGTTCCAGATTTCGCCAGATGGCATGTTTCTTCTGCTCAGTGGCACCTCCGGGTATCTTCACTTGGTAACAATGAAGGTTAGTCACGCCGTTAGTGAAATGCAGTATATTATCTAACAACGGAGGTTTGGTGACCTCGTTTCTAAAGTACGTTCAGTAAACACGAAGGGCGGTGACTGGACTTGTACAGCCTGTTATTGGGCCTGGAAGCTGAGGTGTAATTGCTCTGGTTGAATGCTTTGAATTGCGTGAGTTAAATTAAACTTCTCAGGATTTTTCCATTCCCTACCCAGGTATACACAGGTGAATAGACTGTAGGTGAAGGTGTTGCTGTGAGTTCAGTTGTATATTTTCAAAATTACTTCAGAATCTAGCGTAGATCTAGTTTTGTCACAGCGGTTATTCTCACCAAGGCCTTTTGCCACAAGGCCTTTATAATATTTTGTAGAATATTTTTTTGCAAGTCACTCTGGATAAGAGAATCTGCCAGATGCCTAAATATAAAATTAAAACGGCTAAATATTTTCCTACAAAATATTAGAAATGATATGTTTTATGTTTTTTTTTTTTGTTGGTATGAGTCAGTGTGAGTCAGCCCTAATCTAAACTTCAGTAGAATCATCTGTGTGTGATTCCTTGGCTTTTCACTGTTCAGCTATGGCCATTTTGTTAAATTTTTTTGTGGAGTTGAGGTTTTGTCTGATTCTGAAGTCTTTGGGGTTCTGAATGTTTCAGACTAAAGAGCTCGTCCGAAGCTTCAAGATCAATGGGGAAGTCAGAGGAGCTGCATTTTCACAGGACGGCAGCAGAATATACATCAGCTCAGGTGAGACTGTATACCGGCACACTGCACAGATGGGTGTCTAGATCCCCACAGGTGAGCTGCTCACTGCACAGGCGGGAGCGTATATCAGCTAGGGTTGAAGTCTACAGCTGCACAGGCGAGTATGTACAATGCGCATCGGCTGTGGTGAGGGTCAGTGCCTGCTCAGGTGAGGATCTGTACCTGGGCAGGTGTGTTTATATGCACAAACGGCTGCTGAAGCCATCGGTCGGAGAGGAGAGGAGGAAAGAAGAGAAGAGCAGGAGAGGAGAGGAGAAGAGAGGAGAGGAGGAAAGAAGAGAAAAGAAGAGCGGAGCAGAGAAGCCCAGAGCAGAGCCGAAGGGCCCTCAGGTGCTCCCCGAGCAGCAGTTTGCTCTGCCCAGGGGAGCGGGACGGGTCCAGGCCTGTCCTGCTCCTGCCGTGTCAGCACTGACTGATGGGGGAGGTAGTCCTGCTGGAAATGAGGCGAGAGCAGGTGCATCGGGGCTAACTGCTACACCGGGGGGGGGGCGACCAGGCCGGGCCGGGAATGGCTTGCAGGTTTTCACCGGTCATTCATTGGAACGACCTTTCTATTTCGTTTGGGGCGACGTGGTCCCTCTCTCTCTCTCTCTGGGGCGTTCCACGCCGGACGGGAGAGGCCGGCGTGAGCTCGGGGCGTTCCAGCAGAGCCGCGTGTGCCACAGGGCCGAGGCGTGCGCAGGCGGGGGGACGTGCCCGAATCGTACGGATGGCGTCGAGTCTCTGGGGGGTTCTGCATTTCGAAACGGCACTCTGGAGGACGAGAAAAACGAAATCCCGGACTGTGTTTCTGTGCTGGGGTCACGCTGACCCAAAACGCTTCCCCCCGATGCCTCACAGATGCATCAGAATGGCCTTCTTTGCGAGGAGCCGAAGCTATTCGTGGTCAGATAATCTGTCTGCGTGATTGTGGAGCGTCTGTGGGGGACGTGTAAGACGCAGTACAGAACAGCACGAGCTTCCATCGTATTGCGCGGGACGGGTAGACCGAGGAAATGGAGTCCTGTGGACCGCGGGGGGGTTACGAGTTTCGGCCAATCCGGTAGCAGGGATTTATTCTGCGCGACGGCAGGGACCGTCTGTGTAAGATTCCGTTGCGCCAGGGAGGTGGAGGTGGAATTGTGGGATTGCAGGGCAAGGACGTCGGGGCGTGCGGGAGATTTTCCGCCGCGGAGCGCCGTGGTAGAGGAGAGAAGCGGGGAGCAGGGTTGGGTGTTTTGAGGCGACGGTATCAGCGCAAGGTTCCTCCAGCGTGGTCGTCGTGAGTTTGGCTGGATGGTCTGACGGCGTTAAAAGCGAGTAAAAGAAGGGGTACCGGGGGAATGGACTACGAGTGGAAACGGGGCTCACTGCACAGGTGGCATGTCCAGGGGGCCCAGCAAGTGGCACCGAGCGAGAATGAGAGTGACAGTTTGTTTTTGAATACGTCTGAGAGCCGCTTGGGAGAAAGCGTCGGTGGCTTTCTGTACATGCGGCTCCACGTTGTAGCGAGAGCAAGCTCTGCGTGTCTGGAGAGCTGTAGGCCTTTACTGATGAAAATTACTGCTTAAGTGGCCTCATTTTAAAATTTTACGTCATAACTTGAGTCTTTTGCATTGATGCAGCGTTAGGAATAGGACGCTTTCCACGTTCACCCGCATACTTCATAAGTCCATAATTGGTCCATAAATCTCCTAGTATGTTGTCGGTCTCCCTGTGATAATTGGATTTCCGCTGTGCCTTGTTTTGCAGATGAAGGGGAGGTGTTCATTTGGGATGTGAAAAAGAACAAATGCATAAACCGGTTCGCCGACGACGGCTCTTTGAGCGGCACCTCGATCGCCGTGTCCCGAAATGGGCAGTACATCGCTTGTGGGTGAGTAAAATGTTTTGTTTGTTTTAATGCATGTATATAAAGGTATTCATACCGTACTCTCAACTAGTGGGCGGGTGCATCATGTGTGGCGTACCCCAAGAGAAAGGTACAGGCCTGAATGCTTGGCCCCTACAGTGAGGAGAGGGGGGGGGGGGGGGGGTCCGGTCCGGTGGCACTGTCATGCTGTGGGGGACATTTTCGTGGCATGGTTTGGATCCACTTATCCCCTTAGAGGGAAAGGGTCACTGCAAATCAGTACAAAGTTATTCTGGGTGATCGCCTTTATCCTATGATGAAACATTTCTGCCCTGACGGGAGTGGTCTCTTCCAGAATGACAATGCCCCCATCCGCAGGGCACAAGGGATCACTGAATGGTTTGATGAGAATGAAAACGATGTGAATCATAAGTTGTGGCCGTCGCAGTCACCTGATCTCGACCCAATTGAACGCCTGTGGAAGATGCTGGACCGCCACAAGGACAGCTTTAATGGCACCTTGGCACAGGTCCTACTCTGGAATTCTACTGGAGGGATGGAACGCCATTCTACCAAAAGATATTCCCTCATTTAGCGCTCTCCACTACCATCACAACACCAAATGAGGGATTGTTTTGGTGGAATGGTGTTCCATCCCTCCAGTAGAATTTGTCACCCATCTGTATATTATAAACATACACATACAGCCACCCACCCACCCACACACACACACACCCGGACATATACATGTGCACACATATATACATAGACACACACACATACACTTAAGATAAAATATTTTTCCATTCACCGTTATGGCGGCCTCTGCTGGTGAGAAAGCTTTGTTACAGTTACAAGTACACAGGGAAATGGAACATGCGGTGTAGACAGCAAGGAGGGTTAGTGTGCAGTCTCCAGCACGAAACTGCAGGACATTGAACACAGCTTGACACAGGCGTGTAGAACACACCGCCCCATGATGAAGAGGAGGAGGAGGAGGAGAACAAGAAGAAAGAAGGTTGTGGTGCATCTGACAGCACCGAATCGACCATGCCAGTTCCTACCTGTTCACCTACAGGCTGTCATTAATGACGAACCCCAAAAATGGGTGGAGTTAATGTTTTTTGTTTTTTCTTGAGTTACTCAGTGATTTCAGCCAATCTCAGCGATTCACCACGGAGAGCGGAGTCATCTGATTGGTGTGTGCGGCTTTGTGCGTGTCTCCCCGCAGGTCCAGCTCCGGCGTGGTGAACGTGTATCACCACGACGCGTGTCTGCGGGAGTCCGAGCCCAAGCCGCTGAAGGCCGTCATGAACCTGCTGACCGCCGCCACCTCGCTGCGCTTCAACTCCAGCACCGAGGTCCTCGCCATCGCCTCCAGCGCCGCGGACGAAGCCGTTCGGCTGGTCGGTCTCCTCCCTCCTCGCCGCTTTCCCCCCGCCCGTCTTTTCATCCATCCATCCATTCATTCATTCATTCATTAATTCATTCATTCATTCATTCATCCATCCATCCATCCATCCAGTCAGTAATTCAGTAATTCAGTCATTCAGTCATTCATTCATTCATTCAGTCATTCAGTCATTCAGTCATTCAGTCATTCAGTCATTCATCCATTCATTCAGTAATTCAGTCATTCATTCATTCATTCATTCATTCAGTCATTCATTCTCTAAATGCGTAGTCCAAGTCAGGGTTGCGGTGGCAAAGGGTCTTTTATTTAGCTTTATTTATTTAGCTTTATTTATTTATTTATTTATTTTGTAAAAAAGAACTGGTTGAAATGAAATGTAAAGACTATACAGGCGTTACTGCTTGACTTCACATCAGGTTTTTTTTTTTGGATTTGGTTTCGCTGAGGTCTGTAATGTTTTTTTGTTTTTTGTTTTTTTTTCCTGACCAAATTTTTGAATTTTACTATTATTATTTCAGTCAGGATAAAATGCAAGACAATAAATGTCTCGTGAAGACAAAGACAATAGAAACAAAAAAATATAATGCCCTCCTCCTCACCAACCCCCCACCCCGCACCCCCCAGCTCTGTGATGTGTGGAGGGACAGCCGGAGTCACCGCTGCTTGCATTTTGCTTCCGTGTGTTTCAGGTGCACATCCCCAGCTTCACCGTCTTCTCCAACTTCCCCGTGTCCAAGCACAGCTTCGTCTTCCACCCCCAGTGCGTGGACTTCTCCCCCAACAGCGGCTTCCTCTCCGTGGCCAACAACAAGGGCCGCGCCCTGCTCTACAGGTGAGGCTGCAGCGTAGCGTAGCGTAGCGCAGCGGCTAAAGAACTGGTCTTGTAACCTAAAGGTTTGCGGGTTCAATTCCCGAGTAGGACGCTTGTTATTATTATTTTTATTATTATTATTAGAATTATTATTGCATTTATTTAGCTGTCGCTTTCATCCAAAGCAAAGTTCAAAAGTGCATATCAAGGTCATTGGAGCAACTACAAAACACAGGTTCGATAAGGCACAACACTCATAATACGGCCGTCGTACCCTTGAGCAAAGGCACTTAACCTGCACTGCTTCAGTGTATATCCAGCTGTGTAAATGGATGCAGTGTAAATGCTGTGTATGGGTTGTGTTGGTCCCTCTGGATAAGAGCGTCTGCTTAATGCCTGTAATGTAATGTAATGTAGGAGGAGGAGGAACGC
>NC_049217.1:27707969-27722969 GCF_013347855.1 Anguilla anguilla | reverse complement strand
TCCCCCAACTGGAAACATCAACAAAGGGAAATACACGGTCGGTCTGCAGTCTTTTTAAACACCCAGCGTGCGGCGTCAGAGTCTCGAAATTTTTCAAACAGTGCGCGAGGGAGCTGAGAAACAAACACCTCGCCACTGTACAAATGTTGGCTGCCTGTTGACTTCCCTGTGTGGGCGTTGGAATAGAGATTCCGACCGGTCTTCCGAAACTGTAGTTCCACTCACCCACCACGAGGGGGTAGTACAATCCCTCCTATGGGCAATTCATTTTGTTCTTGTCAGATGAGATTTTTCCAAACAAACATTTTCTAGTAGGGAGGAGTTGCACTAACCCCCTTGACTACATCTCTGCATTTCATGAATAATTTTATCGTAATGATGTATTTGAAAAACAAATTGTTCATATGGTATAAAAGAAAGCACACTCTCTTGTTTATTGCAATGCGTATTTCATTTTTTACACGCATCTCCATATACCATCATACTACTGTCAGAACCCCGCATGCATTTCCTTCTGACCGGCAGAACCTATCCCGCAGAGGCAAATGCATCAAATGAAACCTGTAACCACCGTAAAAGGGCTGGTGCAGTATGTCCAACCAAGCGCTAACCCTGGGTTTTTACATTCCTTTGGTGCTACGCTTGGCCACTCTCTGACTGTGGTGCCCTGCTACACATCCTGTGTGGCCAAAAGGGGCGGAGTCACCCAGCTGAGGTCACGGTCACACAACCTTCCGTGCACACCCACTGTGAACCTGTCAGTGAACGAGCCGAACTTCGCCCCACACAGACAAAACAGATCCATTTCTTTTCAAAACTTTTATTATACAACATATATAATAATGTCACATTATCTTGTTGATTCTGACACAATATGTACAAGGTGAGTGTTAACATGGGTGCCAGTGAGGGAGACCGGGGAACGTAGAATCTGGTCACCAAAAAAACCCCAAAAAATAACGCTCTTTTCCTTTAACAGTTGTAGTGTGTGTGTGTGCATGTGTGTGTGTGCGTGCGTGTGTGTGTGTGTGTGTGTATGTGAGTGTGTGGTCCATACTTGTTTGTGCAAATGTGTAAAATCACTTTTGATACAAAAAAGAACTATTTACATGAAGGTAGAAACAAGTCTTAGTGTAAGAAAAAGGGAGATTGGGTGGGTTAAATGGTTAAGAGGGGGGGGGGGGAAATCATGGATCTGGAGAGGGGGGCGAGAGAAAATTCTGCTTGGCGCAGTGACGCTACAGCCCGGGTACAGCAGACGAAACATCGAATCCAGCGAGAAAACGAAACTATTAAAACTGTGGAAAGAAGGGGGCTACAGGAGGGAGCGTTCGGCAGGAAGTGAAGAGGGCGGGGCTCCAGGGGGCTTTGTGCAAATCAACACCAGCAAAACTGTCATGCCACACCAAGGTGAGGGCCACAGCACAGGGCCCCTCCTGTACGCATCTGATAAACAAGGAAAACGATCACAAGTAAGATAATATATATAAGACAATAAATATGTAAATACAGACGAATACACCGTAGAATGGGCCATTCGATAGGACGGCAGGAAACAGAAGAAATTCGGAAGGAAATGGAATGCACAGAATCCTGGCTTAGTCTTTCGTACTGTTGAAGTCCATGCTGTTCTGTACAGCAGAGATAAACTCTTGGTTTTGGGTATGAATCTGCCCTGGAACTGGCTCTAGGACAGTATAGTGGCATCCACTGAAAATTATGGTACATCACAACAATAACTGCGGGACCATTTTGGAAGTTGTCCTCTGGGCAACACAGAGCAAGCATTATAAAAAGAGTACCACCCTTTAGAAAATATAGCACTTTACCAATGAAAGATGATCACATCCAAGACCCTGCACATTATGTTCCTTCCTGTCCCCTCCAAAGAGTTCCTGCTGTGACTTAAGAGCTCCTCTGATGGCCGATCCACATGAATATTAATGACCGGGTGGACTGGGAACATATTTGGTTCCCAATTACCGGACTGATTTGACACCATATATCCATAGAAATTAGGAAAAAATAGAGTAATGAATATTCATCTGCACCTGTTTTCACAATGTAAGGATGACACTTTCAAAGCAAACGTAGAACAACACGTCAGCGTTAAAAACATGTTATTTTTCATCTCTGTATTTTTAATTTTATTGAAATGAATGAGGGATAGAGGGGGACAAGCTAAAATTGGCGACACGTTAAAACCACTTGCCCCCCATTTCGGACAAAAGAAAGTGGAGATGTGTGCGTGAGAACAGGGGTGGACGAGCGGCGTTTTTTGCAAACCAAGATCATTAGGAGAAAGAGGACTGAACACAGTTTATGCTTGAGGGAACTGGTGAGTTGCTTCAGGAAAAAAAAGCAGAGAAATGTCAGATGTGTTCGTAGATGCCCTCCTCAGGTGAGCTTGGCGACAAGGACATTATGAGGAAAAAGAGCTCGGCGAGGAGGACACTAAGAGGAAAAAGAGCTCGGCGAGGAGGACATTATGAGGAAAAAGAGCTCGGCGAGGAGGACACTAAGAGGAAAAAGAGCTCAGTGAGGAGGACATTATGAGGAAAAAGAGCTCGGCGAGGAGGACACTAAGAGGAAAAAGAGCTCAGCGAGGAGGACATTATGAGGAAAAAGAGCTCAGCGAGGAGGACATTATGAGGAAAAAGAGCTCAGCGAGGAGGATATTATGAGGAAAAAGAGCTCAGCGAGGAGGACATTATGAGGAAAAAGAGCTCGGCGAGGAGGACACTAAGAGGAAAAAGAGCTCGGCGAGGAGGACACTAAGAGGAAAAAGAGCTCGGCGAGGAGGACACTAAGAGGAAAAAGAGCTTGGCGAGGAGGACACTAAGAGGAAAATGGTTCCACGGACAGCAGAGGGAGGAAACTGCAGATCTGTGGGCGTGTCTGAGACAGCAGATCTGTGGGCGTGTCTGACACAGAAGATCTGTGGGCGTGTCTGAGACAGCAGATCTGTGGGCGTGTCTGAGACAGCAGATCTGTGGGCGTGTCTGAGACAGCAGATCTGTGGGCGTGTCTGAGACAGCAGGTCTGTGGGCGTGTCCTTCGGAGGCAGCGACTCTGCTGAGCTCACCTCCGGGGAAAGGGGCGGCGTGTTGAGCAGGGAGGGGGGCGGGGCCAAGCCGGGAAGGGGGCGGGGCATCTAGACCTGGGTGGAGTACGAGCGGTGAAGGGGGTGTCGCCCGGCGGGGTGCGCGGCGCAGTGGTGGGCGTGGTCGGGCGGCTGGTCTAGACTGCGCTGGAAATGAAGCGAGACGGCATGAGGACATCGGGGGGGGCGGGGAACCGGTAAGGCTGATGGTCATGTGATCTCGGTGAATCCCGAATCCCGAGTCTGGAGAGGGCCAGAAACAGACAGAGAGAGGAGGAGGAGGAGAGAGAGAGAGAGAGAGAGAGAGAGGAAGAAGAGGAGAGAGAGCGTGTGAGAGAGATGAAGGGGAGAGAAAAGCAGAGGGAGCCAGTGAAAGAGTTGGGGGGGGGAATGGAGGGAACGAGGGATAAAAAGATAGAATAAGGGAATAAGAAAAGTAGGAGGCAGAAAGGAAAGCAAGAAAAAGAGTGGAGAGGAAGTTGAGGGCGAGAAAGGGAGAATGGGCATTAAGGAAGGGCATGGAGAGAGAAAGACAGAGGCAGAGAGAGAGAATATTAAATGTTTGACAAAAATCAGGGAAGAGGAGTGGAGAAGGGGGAAGGAAAGGTAGGAATCTGGGGATGAGGAGGAAGGGAGAGGAAAGTGTTCTGGAGGTAAGGGAGGAGAGTTGTGGAGGTGGGGGAGGAGAGTTGTGGAGGTAAGGGAGGAGAGTTGTGGAGGTGGGGGAGGAGAGTTGTGGAGGTAGGCAGAGGATAGTTGTGGAGGTGAGGGAAGGAGAGAGTAACAGTGAGGAAGAGACATTAGCCTTCAACTACTTCCATTTCTGATTCTAGGGGGCGTGAACCAGACTAAACGCTCAGAGTCTAGAGAGGTTAGTACTTGTGTATGTGTGCGTGTGTGTGCGTGCATGTGTGTGTGTGAGTGTGCATGTGTGTGTGCGTGTGCGTGTGCGTGACCCTGTAAGTGAAGGGTATAGTGTGAGGTATTGGTGTGTGTGTGGGGGGGGGGGGGGGGTATTGCTAGGGGACATTTTCAGGGGGACAGCGGCGGCCCCATGTGTGTGCAAACCCACCCCACCCCCCACCCCCCTCCCCCTCCCTGCTGCTCCCCCTTACCTGAGGGCCACTTAACTTTTCGAGTGGACTCTCCACACAGGGCAGGGGCATCATGGGCATGCCCAGCACCGACTCAGGGCGCTGGGGCCGCCCGGGCACCGGTGGGGGCCGCGCCCACTGGAAGCTGCTCACCACACAGGTCACCTGGCGGGGAGAGAGGAAGAGGAAGAGGAAGAGGGGAGAAAGGTGTCATTCATGCATTCCAAACCGGGAAAACCCCCAGAGAATACGGAGATGAACATGTTATAAAAAACAGACGCTTCTAAGACAGGTAGAGTTCCGTGACCCTCCAGGTTGGCATAATCTGTGGGCTGTCCTACAAGCCCCGCCCCACCCAAGCCCCAGCCCTGCCCCACCCCAGCCTCAGCCTCGCTTCGCCCAGCCCCGTCCAGCCCAAGCCCGAGCCCCGCCCAGCCCCGCCCAAGTCCTACCCGAGCTCCGCCCCACCCAGCCCAGCCCGGCCCCGCCCCACCCCACCCCACCCCGCCCCGCCCAGCCCGCTCTCACCAGGAAGATGGCGATGGCGGCGCCGGTGAAGTACCCGGCCAGCACGTCGGCCCAGTGGTTGCGGTACTCAGCCACTCGGACCACGCCCACCAGCACGGCCATGGAGAGCAGCGCCAGGCACAGCGTGGGCTTGGCCAGCCGCGTGCCCTTCGTCCTGCACACCAGCGTCACGTACATCTGGAGCACACGCGCGCGCAGAGACACACGTACACACACACACACACACACACACACACAGCCTTAGGGCCAAATGCAATTTAACCACAGATTCGTCCACAGCTATACCAGTTAAATACTTCATTTAGTTCACGGCTGGGATCACATACAGCAACAATCTTAGGACCCCTGGTCCAGCCTCTGTAACCCCCCAGAGTGCTCTGCTCCCATTTGCGCATCACTTTAAATCTTCCCTCTCAACCCTGATGGTCCCCCACCAAAGGTTCCTACCACAGTGTAGACAGCAGAGTAGACGCTGAGGGCGGCGTCCTTGGAGGGGAAGGATTTGCGGGCGGACAGGACGAGGAGGGGGTTGCCGGTGCACGCCCGCCGCTCGGTGATGTACTGCATGGCCGACTGGCAGCCCAGCGCGGTGTAGTTGGGCCGGCAGGTGGACAGGAAGTGGGGGGTCTGGTTTCCTGTGACCACCTGACCGGCGTTGGCAAAGATGGTGGTGGTGAAGAGGCCGAACGAATAGACCCCTGAGAGTGGGGAAAAGGAGGGAAAGGGGGAGGAGGGGGGGGGTGTGTGTGACAAATGTTGACTGAGTCCAGTCTATTATTGTCTTGACTGAAACAAGCTGGATCAATGTTCATATACTTTGTGACCTTGTAATTGTAACCCTTCAGAAACAGGGTTGAGTAATTGTAGCAGCACTGAGAAAAATACCTTATTTTCCATTTCCAAAGCTTTTCAGCATACTGCCAAATTGCACTTGTCCTCATATTGATTCAGCAGTGCTGAACACAACACCAGCAGTGTGTTTAGTTCACCCCTTTTTATCCCAGTCAGAAATCCAGCTTTCAGGCGACTGGAGTCCTCGTTTGGTAAAAACCGCACGGTCTCAGGCTTAACGGGGAGAGCGTTACCTAGGAAGCGGATGATTCTGCGCAGCAGGGGGTTGAAGAAGCAGCAGTCTGCCGCCACGATGGTCTTCTCGTGCGACCCCTCCGCCTTCAGGAAGAAGGCCGTGAGCTCCCCCGTCAGAATCTGCGGAAGCAAGGAGGAGGAAAAAAACAGACTGAGCCGCCACGTTTGCCAGTCCGAGCCAGGCCGATCTCCACAGGTGCAAACTGGGATTGAGGGGCACGACGTCCTTATATGGGCGGTGCAGAGAGAGGTCACTGAAAGCCGATAGGGCCTCTGAGAAATGCACGTTGCTGTTGCTATGACGCCACGGCTAACAATAAAATGCTAATAAAATATACAAATATTTTATGAGAATTTTTAACCACATCCAAATTGTGCTATGATAGTGTATGAACAAAAAAAATGCATAATCCTTATTGCCACTTCTCATAAAAGCAGTCTGTAATGGTCCGCATGTTCTTCCTGTCGTTCAATAAAAACTGAACAGAAATTTGAGACAAATGAACGGACGCTGCTCCATTATAGACTAACGATAAGAAATAAAATGAAAATGTCCGTTTTCTACAAAGAATAACCTATGGATGTATGGCATGAAAAAGTGACACGGACATTTAATGTACAACAGAGAGGCGAACTTTAGGGCATAGCACTGGCCTCACATCCATTGTAAATGAACCGTCTCTGCCTCCGCCCAGCCCCCACAAACGCAGCATCTCCGTGCGAGCCGGAGACGAGTTAAATGCGCTAGGCTAACCCATCTCACGGTGGATTCCGGTTCATTTGCACCGGGCGCTGAATACGCACGCCCGTGCAGGCACCGTGGAACCTTCGGAAGAGTCGCGCACGCCAGCGAGCTCGCACGTCAAAAGCGGGTCGATAAATTTGCTGCACTCACGTGCCAACGACTTCCTTCCAAGCCATTCTGGAAAAGTGCGCCTCGTTCTGCTCCCCCTCTCTAGCCGAATTGCCTCTACGTCCCCGGTATTTTGTGAAAAATCGCCCACAGGTCCCTGGGAAACGTGCCCCTCCGGTCCGTGGTTATACGGACCCGGGTTTACCAGAGGTTCTGTGTCGAGGTAATCGCGAACTTCGCATCCGCCAACCGCGGAAAATCTAATTAAGTACGGGTGAGGCAGTGCGTCTTGAACCACGCGGCCTCTGGATCAACCGAACCGAAACAAGACGCAGGCAGAGCCCGCATCGTTCTCGTTCAATCGGATGCCGTTTCTTCCCCCAAAAAAACCAGGCAGAAAAAATATAAACGTAAGGTGTTTACCCAAACTGAGCAACAGGTACAATATACACTATTATAGGCCCTTCTGTCATTCAGCACGGCACACTGACAATGTCTGAACCGCTGCTTCACTCCTCTTGCACGTGCACTGAGAAAAACATTTTTATGAGCCAAATGAAAAGATGCATTATGAGGGAAGTCTACGGTACAGTCTCTGAAATCAGAAGGAAAAAAAACCGAAACTGTCAAATTGAATACCAACATTAGGGTCCTAAGAGGTGATGCGTGTGTCACATGACGTGCTAACTGCCACCTCAGCGCTAAAACGAGATCAAGGAGAGAATAACGGGGGGGGGGGGGTTACTGAAGTAGATGATGAAATATTGATGGGTCCTGGAGCAGTTGAGTCAGTTAGAGAAAGACAGCCGGTGCTTTGGGGTGCCATGCTGGCTGTCCAGCCCGTTAATCACCTTTGCAGCACAGCTCCGGCTCTGAGGAGCAGAGGCGTCACTAGGGGGGTGCGGGGGGTGCGGACCGCTCCGGGTGACACCATCAGGGGGGGGGGGGGGGGGGGGGGGGGTGACACCGAAATGACTGTCAATACATTTTTTGTTGTGCAGTGTTTTGTGTTAGCGACAGCTAATTGCGCCGATGCAGTGTACTGCCGGTTGATTTAATTAGCGGTATTAATGTGACGAGAAGCGCTTTGTCGTTTGAATGCATAACACGCAATTCCTTGTGCCCACAACACCCAACAGCACCCCAAACACCGGGTGTCACCAGCATTAGTGACGGCACTGCTGAGGGGGCCTGAGGGAGCCTGTGCACACTGCCTCAGTGCTCAACGGACAGGTGTGCGTTCCTCAGGTAAAAGGACAGGCGGAACATTTAAGTCCACATCATGGTACACTGCTTCAAAAAGACACCAAGAACGATTATTGCCAGTTTTTTTTTTTTTTTTGTTGGCTAATATCAATGTATAAAATTATATATTTCACAGCAGGCCCCCCAAGGGACACAAAGCAACAACAACAAAAAAGTTTAGAAATGTGCAGTGTGTCTTGCTGAAATCATTCCTTGGGTTTTGTTTTTCCACAGAACAATCATAAAGTGTGGACCATTTATATAATGAATAATATCGCCACAAATGACAAAATGGTAGCGTTTCAGTGGGAATGACTCATATGCTCTGGTCTTATTACAGGCGTTCATATTTCGAGTGGAAATTTAATGGCTTGTCACACATGTACACATTGATGACCATAAATGGAGTAACACTGCTGCAGAACAAAAATCATTGGACACTCTCTATATCTGAGAGATATGGCACCGTTTCTTCAGACAAAATTACATTTGTTAACATTCACAACTATGTGTTTACAGTGTTTTTATTTTTATTTTTTTAAAATGTATTTATCTGCAAGCAAAGTTAATTTGGTTGTCGGAGTAAAGCAAAAACAAACACCCTGCAGAGAACCAGGGGATAATGAGAAAAAACAGATATGTGGTGGAGTTTTAGGATGGGGGGAGGGGGGGTATAAAAAGTCACCAAATACCTTGGAGGGTTGTGGACAATGTAGTCCTGTGTGAATAGTGCTTTAGACAGGCACTAAAGCTGTGACCATAGATTATGTGGGAAATTGAGAGCGGGGGCAGAGGGCTCATTAATTGCCCCCCCCTCCCCCCCCGCGCTTTTGAACTAAAAATAGATTGGATGCCAGCCATAGCTCTGCCCCACGAACACCTAGTGCCAGTTTTCAAAAGGGAGCTTCTCTATAGACTCTCAAACTGACTCCGACTCCAGCTCCTGCTCAACTACTTCAGCCAACTGCAGAAGGACAACAGTGTTACCCAATGCCATTACACCAACCCAACGGTCCTCAACTGCCCAACAGCCATTCAAATGTTAAGCTTCAGGCCTATGCATGCTTGAGGAGCATGGCTCTAAAAATTGGAAACCAATGAAAAAAAAAAAAACGGAAAAAAAACCTTGCACCCATAAATCACTGGGAGGGACTAGCGTTGTGGAAACGGGCCAACACGTCGCACGCACTGCAAGTGGTCCTCTCTCAGCACATTTCCGCTCCGTTAATCACCCGTCTTACATCACCAAAAGACAGAATTATGGCTGTGCCCCCAGAAAACAACGGGGAGGTGGGGGGGGGGAAGCGGAGTAAAGAGCGGAATGAATTATTCACCGAAATGCCCTGTACCCCCCCGACCCCCCCCCTCCCCCCGTTAGCATAGTCCTGTCTAACAGCTTTTTAATTATTTACCTTTTCATCAGCGCCACAAACCCTGGCACTGCGGCTCACGGGCGGGGCGCTAACGTGACGCTAATGCATGGCGAGCCGCACAGGCCGCCTGTCTCCGAAAGCTCCGGGTTTACGGGTTTGAATCCCGAAGGAGACAAAGTACACGTTCCCTCCCCCCCCCCCTGCAAGGAGGTACGTTAAAGTGGTTGCATACTGAAATGACATGCGTGAGTGTGCTGTGGCTGTATCCATGAAAAATGCAACACCGCTGCGTTCACAAAACACAATGCTCCCCGAGTAAAACATCTTGTAACAATGCTTGTATAATTTTGACCACCTTCTTTTTGTGTCCAATAATAGCACACAGCGAGTACTAGAATTAGATAATGAACATGTTATTTGCTTGTTATTAAAACTGGACGTGAGCTCCCGTAACGAATCTTCAGTAATATTTTGTAAAGTTTGAATGGCAGATTGTTTGCAGGTTTCCTCATTAGGGAATATCTGCCGTTAAAACGTCACAGATCACAGTTTGAATGACCTCGTCTACTTACAGGCCCACACACAGTATTATTCATTTACAGCTACAGCAGGCATGGCGTACCCACCGATCTGTTCCTCCCTCCTACTTCATTCTTTATGAAATATTTTGCGAAACGTCCTTTTTTTAAAATTTTGAGGTGATGAAGCTGTTTTTACAACACAAAAACCATGTACACATAAACAGACACACACACAAACATACACACGCATTTCCATTCTGAAGAAAATCACCCAGTATTTAACACCTGAACCCTTGCATTATCATTCAGAATAAATATGTAACTCCGGCTTAAATCTTCACACTGATTGTTAGCACTCTGCAAAACAAGGAAGAAGACTTGGGGTCGATTCTATTTCAATCTACTCTTAGTTATTTGTTTTTAATTTTTCATCTCACCAGTTGAATTTCTGTTCATTTCCTGAACTACAGCTGAATTGAAATGGAATTGGCCGCCAGCCATTATAAGAACCGTGGAGTTTGTTTCGGATGTTCCAAACGCACCGCGCATGGCGCCGCGGCGCCTGTGCGTGGGTGCTAGAACACTGCCGATATTGCCACTCTCCACCCAAGCACTTTCCGCGCGTTTCCATACTTCAGGATAGCGGTCATCCGCGCTCTTCGTGGGAGGCGGAGGGAGACGAAGCCCCAGCGTTAGCCCTGCGGGGCTATTAATAGTCTGACCCAATCACACTGGCCAACATGCCGTGGAGCGTTGCATGGAGACGGCGACGAGAGCGGGAGAAGTTACCTCGCTCTTCGCCCTCATCTTACAGTGAGTCAGTGAACGAGTCTGACAGACAGGGCAGCGCGCAGCGTGTGCATGTGCATGCGAGCGTGTACATGAGATATCTTCGTAGCGAATACCAAAATCTGAAACTGAGATAAAGGGGAGAATGGCGGAGAGCTAAACAAAAATAGATAGATGGAGCGACAATGTACCTATTGCCAATTTAATTAATCACACAGATGGAGAAATAAACTGACTCAGTAACGAGCATCACGACATAAAGACAAACGCAATAACAAGCACTAGAACAGCAGAAACGAAAACGGCGACTGTAATTACGTCTACGGCTGCCCAACGACTCTGGGAGACAATTTTTAAATGTATTGTACTGCATGGGCATGACATAGTAAAGTGCAAATAATATTCTTTATACATTAAATCAAACCAAATTATTATAACTTTTAAAAAATAGGCCTGCATACAAATGTTGGATTTGGATTTAATAAAAGAAGTTACATAAGAGAAAAACTAGTCCCCTGAGCCAGCCAGAACACACTAAACCGTCGTTCTCACATTTAATTTGGAATATAATCTATTCATAGTCGCGTCGATGCTTTTTGCTCTTCTGTCAAATCAATAGTGACGCTCACAGCGACGGAACAAAGTGTTCGTCGTCGCGCCTAGCAACTTTCCCACTTCCCAGTGAATTTACATAGCAGAATTAACTGTGTAGCGACAACGTTTGACAAACCGTAGGCTTTACTTAATCAGTGCCATCAGATTGGCATTTGCTGAGCGCGTGGGGCTCATCCATGATAGAACGTCAAAAGAAGTTTACTGAACCGGATGAATAAAGACGCACGCCGACGCGCGAGCTTTGGCGCATTAAACGTGTTCAATTCGTTCGAAACTCGAGCGATTCCAGTTGGCTTGCGTCAAGTAACGAGCGGTAATCGCAAACCTTCATGTCATTGCAAACCTTCGTGTCATTTCACAGACATGTCATTTCAGGTTGAACTTTCAGAATATTCCCACTTGCAAAGAAGAGAAAGAGGAAAGACAAGACAACCGAAGAGATTAGACTGAGGGTGTGGAAGTCAAATACACGAAGATTGGAAGCAAAGAATTGATTAAATATATTGAAATAAGAGAAGAGATCCAAGAGAAGAGAGATTGGGACAGCCTATGGAAACACGCTCGTAATGAACACAGCTAGTTTATGAGTTCAAATAGGACCTGAGCTACTCTACCAGAGTTCAATTACCTTTCAAAGTTGATTTAGCGTGGAACATTCTGCTGAGTAAAATGCGTGAGATGTGGAGGAAGGAATCTAGACTGAGTGCTTGATGCTCATTCTTTTATTCTTCTGTTGCCCACAACAGGCCTGCAAATACCAGCCTTCTTCTCTGCCCACCCCCCATCTGTCCTCTCTTCCCCTCCATCATGCTTTCTTTTCTTTATTTCTTTCACTCACTCATTCCCAGGCCCTGGTATGGAGGTGGTTTTGGCAAACAAATATAAAAAGTTTTTTTTTCTTCTGTTTTTGTATTTTAGCTTCTCTGCTCTTTAAATTCTATTTCACGCCCTCTCTCCCTCTCCCTCTCTTTCCCTCTCTCTCTCTCTCCTTGGTAAAATCTCCCTTAATCCCTTTCTCAGATCCCTACTCACCCATCTCTTCTATCCCTCACCCTCTTCCCCTTCCTCTCCTCTCCCCTCTCTCTCTCTCTCCACAACCCCCAACTCTCCATTCAGATTATCAGGGGCTTTAGTAGAAAGTCATGCTGTACCTTAGTAAATACACAATCCCATATTTTATTTAATATGCTGCTCGTATTCTAAAACCGCTCAGCCATTTTGAGCAAATATCAGAATATGTTGTCAAAAAATATTACAATGCCGCCAACATAAGTGGTTATTTTGGCACCAATGCTGCACGAATATTGCAAAATATGAAATGTATTCTTAAAAATTAGATTTTGATCTTTAGATCCTTAGAATTTGTAGAGTGAAACATTGTCAGTATATGGGTGGGGTGTGTGCGTGTGTGTGTATGTGTGTGTGCACGAGTGTGTGTGTGCATGCGTGTGTGTACTTTCATCATCTTTTTATCCGGAAACTCCAGCAATAGTTTGGTTGTGCATGTGATTATGTTTCACGCCGCGATAGGAGTTCGCCCTGACGCACCCGGCCGCCTAGTAAATCGCCGGCCGCAGTTGCTCCTCCTCGCCTGTGTGAGCGAGGAAACCGAAGAGCCGTAATGGAGTCTCGTCAATCTCATTACCCTCTCTCTCCCACGTCCTCATCCGACAAAGACCGCCACGGGCAGCGGAGGAGGAAAAAACAAAAACAAAACACAAAAACAAACCGAACCCAAACACGTAGGGCACGACACGCTACACGTCTGTTCCTGCGGAGCGCGTCCCTGCGGTCAAACCGAAGTCGCCCTGCGCGCGACGCGAAACGCAGCCCAACCACGCGGCGTTCCCGCCCTACGAGCGCGACCGCACGGGGGCGACGTAGCTCAGGGGGTCAGAGCGGTCGTCTGGCAGTCGGAGGGTTTGCCGGTTCGATCCCCCTGCCCTGGGGCGTGTCGAAGTGTCCCTGGGCAAGACACCTGATCCCCTAACTGTGAATGGTGAATGAGAGGCATCAATTGCAAAGCGCTTTGGATAAAAGCGCTACATAAATGCAGTCCATTTACCGTGTCATTTTACAATCTGCACGGTCCATCCTTTTTGACGATATTACACGCTAAGCTGATCACTGATGACAAGCACTGCAAATCTGCCTGGAGGAGAGAGTACAGTAGAACTGCAAAGAGTACAGATATATATACCCTGCAATGGAGTCATGTGATGTAATGTAATGTGATGTATTGTAATGTAATAATGACTACTATCAGTTGTGACACGGATAACTCGGCATCAGCTTGGTATG
Organism: Anguilla anguilla; assembly: GCF_013347855.1. Taxonomy (NCBI): domain Eukaryota; kingdom Metazoa; phylum Chordata; class Actinopteri; order Anguilliformes; family Anguillidae; genus Anguilla; species Anguilla anguilla. Next base: position 27,709,461 of record NC_049217.1, on the reverse strand, counting down.
CCTGAGAGGATCCAGAAGGTTTCTTGAGATAAATTTGAACAGGTAGCTGGGCACCAGACGCCCTGTACAGACATCCCTTCCTCTGAGTGGAAGAGCCCACAGTCCAACTGCCAGGAGACAGGAGAGGGAGTTCCACTTATGATCCAAAGGTCAACAGAGGTGTCAACGGAAGGCACACTTTATGGAGGGTTATGCTGTGGGACTGCAGCGGACCTTAACATGGGAGAGGGGTCTGCACCAGATACAAGAGCATCACCAGGTACAGGAGTGTCACCAGGTACAGGACTGTCACCAAGTTACAGGAGTGTCACCAGGTACAGGACTGTCAACCAGGTACAGGACTGTCACCAAGTTACAGGTGTATCACCAGGTACAGGACTGTCACCAGGTACAGGAGTGTCCTCAGGTACAGGACTGTCACCAAGTTACAGGACTGTCACCAGGTACAGGAGTGTCACCAGGTACAGGACTGTCACCAGGTACAGGACTGTCACCAGGTACAGGAGCGTCACCAGGTACAGGAGTGTGATGTACTAGGCAGAGCACCGGGGTTTTAATCATGAGCCAGCAGGTAGGAAATCCCGGCCTCTGGGCCCGATGCCTTGAGCAGTATATCTCAGTGAAATACCTCAGCATGACAGTTGCCCTGGACAACGGCATCTGTTCAGCAGAAGTGATGTCATGCCTAGTCTGGTATCGTGGCCAATGCATCACTATGGCAACGTGCTGATAAAAAAAAAAAAAATACATGGGCGCAGGTTGTTTTCCTGCAGTTTCAACGATTTTCCATCTGACAGTGAAGAGCGGTGAAGGATCATGGGTAATCTGTAAAACCCACGATTTGGACTTTGGGCTAAGCAGGGGGAGAACATGAGAAAAACAAGAGGAGGAACTGGATGTGGGTTTACACTGTGAAATATTTCACAAAGTCGCAGGTTCGACGGTCTTGAACTCAACACGACTCCGTTGTCTTTTAAGTCGAGCATCCGGCAAGTCTGGGCAAATCAGAACGCACCTCGGTGGAGTTTAAACAGTATTGAAGCACGTTACGCTGTACTCCTGGGTGCTAACATGGCCCATGCGCTAACCCTCATCTATATAACATATGCTCTGTAAATGTGGGGTTGTTAGGTAGCATGTGTGTGTTAGCGTGCTCGCTTCATAGAGCAAGTCCTCCCAGGAGTTGTTACCCATGCTCAATCCGCCATGGGGTTTGAGCGAATCTTCCTTGATGTGATTTACATCTGTTGCATTTATCTTTTTAAACGTAATAAAAAGGATTAAAGAATCCTAATACTGGGGAAAGTAACACTGTGACAGTCACACTGAACTCCTTACTCCTTACTCTGGGAAATCAACCGAAGACGCACACAAACAGACGGTCTGAATTTTGCAGTTAAGGTGCAAATTGAGAACTCTGGAAATAATTCAGTGCGAAGGTAAATCATGCCATGCCCAACTCAACGTAGGCCATTTTGTAAGCAGCGATGGT